>NC_081192.1:72874963-73119963 GCF_902713425.1 Acipenser ruthenus | reverse complement strand
TAAACAGTGCCAAACTTGCTGTAAATGTTGTGTAGCAATTTATATAAATTGTATATATTATATTTGTTGCGACTTTGTGACGTGGAACGTAATAAACAAGAACCAAAACGGTAATTTTTTTCCCCTTTTTTTTGTGTGTTTAATATTACATTTCAGTTTTTGTTTGGTTTTGTTCAGCTACAATAAGGCACAAGTAAACCTCATGTTATTACTTTATGAAAACATGTCTATGGCCACTGTTTACTGTGAAGAAACAGGAATTTAAATAAAAAAATAAATAAAATAATGCAGCAGAGGTTGCACCAGCCTTTAAAAATGTGCATTTGTAAAAAGCATACCATCTCAAAATCTGTTTTCAACCATAACATCTGCATGTTGCATCAACAGTTATATTTTCAAATGTAACTATTTCAGATTAACATGCAAAACAGTACACAGTATAAATAATGGTAATAGAAATAGACAAGCTTACTATGAAATGTTTTCTTTTGAAAATCCCCCATTCACGACATAGAAATCAGTGTTGTAGAACATGTACCAATGTCTCAGCGGGTAGCTGTCAACATCATAATCAGGGTTCAAAATCAACACCTGCCGGACGCGGGTAAATTTCACCTATACGCCACAGTGGGGGGTATGTTTTATACACTTAACACCGCTCGACTGGCGATCATCGATGTCATGTCGCCCTGCTCAAACTGCAGTCGCTGACATTTCAAATCAAGTGAACTTTGACCTTGTCGCTGACCTCGTTGCTACGGTTATTACAACGGCAAAATGGATGACTGGTTTGTTTGTCGAGAAGCTGCTCAGTGTTTATCCCTGCGTCGATAGAGCTGATTATAAAGATCAGATGAGAAAGGAGAACTAATGGGTATCAATTGCTGAGCAAATGCAATCAACTTGTGAGTATTTTAACCTCACAAAGTGTAACCGGTGAAGTTTTAATTTTAATACAGCAACTGCAGTGGAACCACTTTTTTCACATTGCATTGCATAAAAGTACTTAGTAATACCAACAATAAAAGGGGATCTGTGGTCTTTAACATCTGTTTTAGAAACAAACTGCTGTTATTTTTTTGCGTTATTAAAATGTCCTGCATACAAAACACAGAACTCTGTGTAAACGTGACCTCTGAAATGCGTTTCTTTCACCATTTTAAGTTTGTCTTTGTTTTGTCTCCAGTCACATATTTTTTTTCAGCATTGCGATTAACATGTACTTTGGTAATTCAACAACAAGCAATTTTAAAACTGTTGAGTAGCATTTTCGTTTTTTGTCTGACTGTCCTACTTTATCCAGTCTCAAAGTGACCTGCATTATTATGGTATTGCAGTTACAACGAAACTGAATACTTGAGAAGTTTACTCAGCTTTCTAACCAACAGCTGTTTGCTATGGTTCCCAAGGGCGGGTTCAGTCTGAATGTTGACAAGTCAATGGCTCGGGAGGGTGGGAATAAGGAAATTTATAAAGACTGACAGCTATTGTGTTAACAGCGAAGCAGTATAGCTGTGACATTTTCATATTCCAAAGATTGATAACTGTAACCACTATTTTCTTTTCTCCACGTACGCACACGTCTGAAAGCTTGCATTTAACATTCAAAATGACTAAGGGTATTGACAGTAACAACTTAAAACTTAAATTAGAACAGTGGTTTTTTGTTTCTACCTAGCAACATGACCTGAATGCCATAGATCCTGGAAGAAAAAAATAAAAATAAAAAAAAAATCAGGTTGATGACAGTTTGTGTGAGCCATAATAACCGTAGTTGTAGTAAGCCCATTGCGGTACCGGTACAGTAGTTTAATATTAGACACACCGGCGCATACGTCACACCAGTGTATTAGTCGCTTCCCCCTTTAAGGGCCCTGCAATCAAATCAATTTTCCAATTTTAATAAATAAACTACCCTCACACAAAGGTGTTTTCCAAATTAAAATTAAGAAATTACCCTTTCCTAATTTCCAGATGTATAAATACATAACAAAATGAACACGTAATTTAAAAATATTAGTTACAGTGGTGGATTAATATGGTTTGGTAAATTGTTGCCTAAAATCAACAAAACACGACTGCGATCACAATGATTTCTAAATTAACCGGCAGGGTTTATTTAGAAGCCTTTTTTTTCTTTGAGACCACTGTCATTATACAACTAGCTTTAAAAAAATGAACATTCAAATAATAATAATAATAATAATAATAATAATAATAATAACAATAAACAACTTATATAAATACAATTCATATATGTTTTATATATAAAAGCCATTCTTAAGCACACACCTGGTGTTCACATTTTTCAGGATATTCCTTGCTTCAGTGCCACACAAGTCCTGGCACTGTCTCAACTGCTTGTGCCATTTGCCACTTTTGTTGGGGTAGTAATATATGTCTAGCATCGATTCTTGCTGGCAATCTGTTTGCAGCTGACTGTGCTGCAATGTGAATTAAATGACAGGGACAACCCTGAACATGGACAGATTTGTTCTCCATTTTTACAAAAGGCAGCTACACCTTTATGCACACCCAGCATCACAGGTGCATTATCTGCTCCAAAAGCAACGCAATTTTTCCATGGTATTCCAAATGATTAATATTGTATTCACAGTCAAAGATATTTTCTCCAGTTGCTGAAATATCCTTGCAAGATGGCAAAGCAAGCAGCTGCATTACAACTTTGCCAAGTTCTTCACTGATGTATCATATTACAACTGGGTGCAACTCCATGTCATTGCTGCCGTCTGTTGCAAGGGCAAAACGATTACTTCTCAAAACCGAGGCCTGTTCAGTGGCTGAAACAGATGCTAAAGTTTCAATGATTGCTATCCTTTTGGTCCTCACACTTGGGAGGCAATTTCATCGTCAGGAAAAGCCACTTTCACAAGTGGACATACATGATCTGCAACAGCAATTGGTAAGTTGTGCTCTAAAAAAGTTTGTACAGAGTCTCTGCTTTAAGTACGTCATTTTCGCGATCTGTTTTTTTTTTTTTTTTTTTTTTTTTTTTTTTAAAAAGTCCAAGGATCTATTTTCTTGAGTTGCCCGTGTATTTCTTTTGTGCTTCAGGGTTTTCACATGGTCATCAATCTCATTTATTCCGCTGTGTTTCACGCACAAATCACACCTGCAATACTCACAGTAGGCATGATGCTGCGACGTCTCAAGAAATATATTTGTACTTTATTTGTAATTTTTTTTTTCTTTTTTAAAGACCGTTGCCATTTCTGTACATAGATTTACTGAAACATTGCAAAACAAACTATAAATGGCCATCATTAGGAAAATCACGGCATTTCAAAACAAAATCTGCTCCTCAACAGATCACACAATCATACTGCGAGATTCAGATGAGAACACACCCCAAAAGCCAAAAATAAAAGTTCATAATGAACTTCAAAATGTGCTGCCCGCACCTCTGCTTGCCTCCCTTCTATCTGAAGGACTCCTCAGTTTTACATGGAAAACAGCCAAACCATAGCAGTTGGCACCACTGGTTTAGGGGACAGCCACGGGATCAACCTATCTTCCTCACCGAAGCCCTGCCTGGACCAGGAGACCGTGAGCGTTTAGTTGTCTTTCTGGTTGAAGAGAAAGAAACGCATTGTGTACTAAAGAGTTTAGCCCTGCGACTCATAGAAACTACTGTAAGAAAAGAAAGGGAAAATAAAACCTGCCTCTGTGTTGAATTGCCATTTCTCTTGTTATTATTTCCCTCTCCATGATACACTGGTATGTGTCCTCACCTAGTCAAACACTGATCTGCCAGCTCAACAGCTTTCAGTTTAAAGTTGTAGGACTTCTTCGCCATTATGATCAAGTTGTACCCACAGAAATAAACTTCAATATACACCTCCCTCAAATACTGCAATATTTGAAAACCATAGTACTTCTAATTAATGCCCCCATTGAATAAGCACTGCAGCTGTTTTGAGCAATTTAAAATAAACAGTGCACTGTTAATTCAAAATAACAGTACTCCAATCACAAGGAATCTCTTAATTATATTTATATCTATCTATCTATCTATCTCTCTCAACAGGAGTTTATATCAGCGCTAAAAAATATTACCATGATGTAATTATAATCACCTGTTGAAAATAATGATCTATTAACTGACCATTGACTAAATGACTTGATTGGGTACCAATTGTTAAACTACTGATATAAGGTGTGGTCTCGGCTTTGAAGTCCTTAAAATGTTGCAAGTACAGGTCTTTTACAATGTCCTGATGAAGACAAACTGTCGAAACACGTTAACATTGTAGCTTGCTGACTTGTATTATGAAAATAAAAATGCTTTTATCATTTTGACATGCAGTAGAGTTTTGATGACGCATGTCTGCAAAGTATATTTTTGCAGATTATAGCAAATGCACTGTAATGACTAAAACAAGCATCAAGGAACTCCCTTTTGATCAGCTTCTAGCACATTCCTGTTTTATTTGTTATTTTTGCTGTGGCTTTTTAAATTTATTTATATATATATTTTTAAAAGTAATATGCATTGCGATTCACTTAAAACTAAAAGAACTGAAGAAACTACGGTAAAAGAAAAAAGTAAACTTTGGCAAAGAGATTGTGGTGCGATCTGAAAGATGTTTCAATAAACTGCTAGTGTTTCCTCCCTTGTTTTTCACTTTAAAATACTTGACATTTTGGCTGTCCGCCTTCAACCAGATTGCTGTTGTCATTTGGCTGAAATCCAAAATAGTTCCAAACCAAGCATCTTTCTCTGGAATTCTCCGTGACTGCTGCAGTAATTTAATTTCCCCACAGCGCGCTGGGTAGTTGGTCACTTCCGCTAAGCAGAAATGAGTAAGCTTACTATATATTGTTTTAAAAGCACACAATTAGTTTTGGTTTTAGAAGCTTAAAAAACACTATCGAAAAATTGTGATACTTTGATATTTCTCTTTTACCCCAATATTAGGTATTGTAGGATTTTGGTATCATGATATACTGTAAGTATTGATATAGCGTGGAACACTAGAGGGGGGTGCTTCTATGAGATGGGTGCCCCCTACTTTAGATACAAGCATTCAAGTCTAGATTCCTACCACTTTTTTACAAACTGCTTGTTATTTCTTAGATTATTTGAATGATCAATTGTATTATACATGTCCTACATGTACAGCACTGTCACAGCAGAAAATGGCTTGTAACCAGGAGGTCCCCGGTTCAAATCCCACCTCAGCCACTGACTCATTGTGTGACCCTGAGCAAGTCACTTAACCTCCTTGTGCTCCGTCTTTCGGGTGAGACTAGTTTTAAGTGACTCTGTAGCTGATGCATAGTTTACACACCCTAGTCTCTGTAAGTTGCCTTGGATAAAGGTGTCTGCTAAATAAACAAATAATAATAGCAGTGTGTATTGCAGTATAGCATCCAAGTTGAAAACAAGTGCAAATATAAGTAGTTTGGTGGTATCATTTCACCCTTAACGGTCCATTTATTCAGCACCTGTCAGGTGCGTCAGGTCCAATTTATTTTCAAACGCGCTGTTTATTTTACATGTGCTGTTTAAAAGTATTTTATTCACAGTAAAACAGGTTTAAAAGGCACTGCATATCAACAGGACACTCTGCATCTCCAGCACTGCCCCACTCCTTGTTCGCTGTATTTATAATATATATCTTCGGATGCGGAAACAGCTATCTTGTTTGTTTATGTCCCTGTTATGTCTGTGGTGAAGGGACCATGCGTATTGCTCAGATGTGCCTCCGTTTTTGTTTTTATGGGGGTTTTTTTCGGTCTCAGCTATTGAAAGCTTTTCTTGGCTTTTTCCCCAAGAAAAAACGACTAGGGACCTGTGCTTGACGTCTTTTTAATGAAGTCGAACAGGGTCCGACATCGGACTAGAAAGGAAAAATTGTAATGTCAGACCCGGTCTGACATAGTACTGCAAAGGGTTAAGGGAAAAAATTCTAAATCAAAAGGCCACTGGAAAACGTTAGCACAGGTGGCCATCTGCTAAAACTCAAGAGGCACCCAGAAAACACTGAATAGCAGGAGCGGTTGCTGTTCAGATCAGGATTCAAGACTGGCAGTGCCACAGCTTTGTTGGAAATGTCACCTAACACCCATCTACAACTGTGGAGATTACCAATGTATTTATTTTTAGAAATAAAGGGTGCAGCAGAGTACTTCACTCACCGGCAGTTTGGTGAGTGCTGGGTTGTTGACACGTTTCCCAAAGGCATCTTCCTGGAACTGAAGCAGCTGCACCACCAGACCTGCAAGCGTTTTATTGGTGGGGGAGTCAGCCTGGACATACTGTGGAAAGAAGCACACACATCAATTGACAATTCCATCATCACAATTACATGTTGAATCTCAATAACTAAGAACTGTAAAAGTGTCTATTAACCTCCAACAATCCCAAAACTCTTTGTACTTGTTATTTTAAACAATTGACAGCCCTGTTTTACATCACTTGTCACAAGGTGAAAATGTATCCACATATCTGGGTATAGACAAACAGATTCAAATCAGATATCACAGCATTTTTAAACCACTCTGCATTAAAGATTGAGGTTTGTTCTTTCTCCAATAAAAAGACAGAATTGACCTGTAAATGGGTTTCTTCCAGTTCGGAGTGGACTCCACACAACAATGGAACCTTTCCGCTACCAGGCTAGGAAAAACATGGACAAACAGCCCTCTTCTCCCAGAAGTGGGTCTTTTCTATCTGTGTGTCATGACACCAATCCCACCCAATAGTATAAAGGGAAATGATGCAGAAGGCTCAGATGTCCTGTATTTTATCTATACACCAAAAAAACGTGGGTGAAGATGGGGAGTCCACTCCGAACTGGAAGAGACCCATTTACAGGTAAATTCTTATCTTAAAAACGTATCCCCTACAGTGGATAAAACCATATGCGCAAACTGGTGAGAGGTGGAAACATCCAAGTTACTGTTTCATCAAAGTTTGAGGGGAAGACCAGGTTGCTGCCAAACAAATATTAGCAATAGGAACATTCCTAATATTTGCCCAGGAAGTAGCCACACCCCTGAGAGAATGAGCCTTGACGTGCTTCACTAGCGGTCTTTCTTCAAGTTCGTAACAAAGCTTTACAGTCTTTAAGCTATGCTGCTATCGTCTGTTTTGTCACAGGTCTGCCTTTAAAGGAGAGGGGCAAATGAGAACAGTTAACCACTATTCCAAAGGGAGTTGGTCCTACATATGTAGATCAATAGCACCTGTCTGACATCCAACAGATGCTATTCCTTATCCTCCACTGACTGATGAGGTGGAGGATGAAATTCTGGTATGATTATTCAGGACTGGAAATAAGACTCCTATTACATAGCAGTTTCACCCATTCCAGGTTAACACCAGCTTGATTAGCCAGAGGGTGTAGGTACCAAGCTCAGTTTTGTTTTATTACTCATAGTAAAACCAGGAATGGATCAAACTGCTATGCAATGGGCGTCTTATTTCCATCCCTGATTATTGCTTGTGACAGGTGAAACTGAGACTACTTTCGGAAGAAAAGGAGGATTAGGCCAGCAGATGATCCTGTTATTAAAACTGCATGTATGGCTCATCAATGACTAAAGCCTGCAGTTCACTGACACGACGAGCTGATATAAACCCAGTCAGGAAAGCAGTTTTCAAAGTGACGTGTTTCATATCAGCTGATGCTATAGGCTCAAATGGAGGATGCATGAGATGCCTTAATATTATTATTATTATTTGTTTATTTAGCAGACGCCTTTATCCAAGGCGACTTACAGAGTCACTTACAACTACGTCTCACCCGAAAGACGGAGCACAAGGAGGTTAAGTGACTTGCTCTGTGTCACACAATGAGTCAGTGGCTGAGGTGGGATTTGAACCAGGGACTGGGGACCTCCTGGTTACGAGCCCTTTTCTTTAACCACTGGACCACACAGCCTCCAATACAAGAGACAAGCTCCACTGGGTTACAACGTGACGTGTGTGTGGGGGGGGGGGTCTCTCAGGTGTAGAAGCCCCTTGAAGAACCCTACTCACTACTGGATAGGATCCCACCAACACGTCAGCCCATCCTGGCAGGAAGCTAGAGATTGCAGATGAATAGACCTTAATAGATGTGACAGCAAGACCTCTATCCATCAGGTTTTTCAAGAATTCCAGAAATCCTGGCAGCGATATAGGAACATGATCAACGGCCTTAGATCTGCACCGTCACAAATTCTGACCATTTTGTAGACTAGCATGCATGGGTAGAATTCTTCTTTGCTGCCAACAGAACCTCAGTCACTGTTTCGGCCATGCCTGACTGCGAATTTATGCCTTTCAGCAGCCATGCTACTAACCGGAAGTACCAGGGCTTTCCATGGAGTACTCTCTGAGAACAGAATATCCTCTGGTTGCTGGCATCTGAAAGGACAGCTGAGATCTAGCGTGTCGTTGGAAACCCACCAGTTTGCATCTTGCTTTGCTCTGGTGGATATTTTTACCTGGTGCGAGGGTGTCTGTAGAGGAGACCACTGACGAAAAAGACAGTGCTGGAGACCCCTCGTATGCAGGTGGGTGTTCTGTACCAAGAGAATGGCTGAAGTAATGAGTCCCAGCAGCTACTGGAATGCACTCGCCGGAGCAGAGGTGAACTTTAGAAATCTCGCTGCAAGCCTCCTTATCGCAGCCCTTTTGTCCGGTGACACAGTGGCAGTAGTTGGAGTATCTAGAGTCGCCCCCAAAAAGGAGAGTTCTACTAGCTGTCCCTGTATCTCAGCAGGCAGAGAAGCAGACTATAGAGTATCAGTCCTGCAGGCGTGGGGTCAGACAGTAGTCTGGACATGTCCATCCACAGGCCATGTTGGTAACTTGCCATGTGAGCCTGGTAATTTGTGATATGCATGCCCACAGAGGCTGCAGAAAACGTTTCTCAGATAATTCTGGGTCTTACTGGAAGCCCTGTCTGAATGCTTGTTTTTCAGGGTGGCAGACAAAAGTGCTTGATCAACTGTAGGATTTTTAAAAATGTTATCCTTATGGCCTGTGGGTATTTCATAGAGTCTACGAGCCCTTTGTAAAGAAGGCGCTATCCCTGAAGGGGCTTGCCAAACTGACTCCACAGATTGCCACATGTCAGGGTTAAAAGGAAATCCCTAAAAGCAGAGGTGTCTAGAATACTCAAATCCAGTAGACGTTGCTGCAGCTTGCTGGACATTCAGAGCCACTGCAATGCATTTCATTTAGCCCTCTGAATCTTTATAATTTAGAGACATCATCTTCATCAGAAGGGAAGTCTAACTCAAATTCACCCTCCTCTGTTTCTGTAGAGGGGCCTGGCTATGCTTACATTTCAGCAGAAGCCATGGGCGATAACATATGAGATGGTTGTTCATTGAGCTGCACAATCTCAGACACCACAGCTTTAATGGCTGGGGATAGGAGTGTCAATGCTTCTGCCGTATTGAAACCAGGCTGCAAAGACATCACTTGAGGAGGAAGGGGAGTGTTAAGTCACTCTTTGCCTTATGTCTCCCCGATTGGCTAGAATGTCTTGTAGGGTAGTGTTTCACCCCTGACTTCGACCTTACGGAAGTTGTGGGGGAAGATGTCAAACACTGCGCATTTAGTGGAAAATCCAGACTGAGATACAGGAGCTCCACCATTGTAGCACAGCCACTACCACAATAACTAATAATAAACCCCTTCCAAAGAAGAGAGATTCTCCTCCAATAGATAATATGAGGGCTTGCACAGCAAACAAATGCCCATTATCTCTTCTGCACCCCAAATGCTTAGACGGACCAGCATAGAATGCAAGTGGGTATACTTTCAGCAGGAATTTCGATTTATACTAATCGTGTGGGATTGGTGTCATGACGCACTCATATAAAAGACCTTCTGGGAGAAAAGGGCGGTTTTTTAATAAAAAAAGGAGAAAGCCTTGCACAAGCTGCCAAAAATTTTGCAGAACTAATTTTTTTCAGCACAGTAGTTTAGAACCCTTTATGATACTTAAGTGGGTTTCTTTCAAGTTTAAAAAAAAAAACAAATTACTAATGTTTCAATTTCCACTCCCCCCTTATTTTTATTTCCTTATTTTTACTACAACGAAACCAAAAAACTGTAGAAAATATTCTACATTGTAGAACAGTATTTATCATCATTTGTCCATCTTATGATAGATATGTTTTTGTTTTTTTCATTTCATACATAAATGCAACACAGCAACTGGCCATTTTGTATGTTACACATGAGCGGGAATGAGATTTCTGAGTTTAGTTTATGTTAAACTCAGTCGAATGTATGCTATTTTAATTGAACAAAAACAATCCCATGGATTAGCGATAAAAGCCAATGCCTGACTTCAGCGCAGAGAGCTGTGTCCTCACAGGCTTGAATCTAGATGGCTGGTTAACAGAAAAAAAAAGAATTTTCTGAAAAAAAAAAAATTGTTAAGTTCAACTGTGTTTCTTTCTGTGGCCAATTAGCTTTATATATGAATCCTAAGCAAAATTAGGGGTGCACCCATAATCGGTAGCCTATCGGCATGGCACCGATATAAGGGAAAAAAACACAATCATCTATCAGCGCGCTTAGTAAAAATGCCACAAAACCACGGACACTCAAATCAATTTAACTGGCAGCAAAACGTGTGAGAGGCAGCTAAAAAAATGATCGCTCCGAGTGGCTCACTTAACGTGCCCTAGACAGTTGCCGTCTTGGCGCGTGCGTGCCTATTTACTTCAGCCCGCGATAATGTATTTATTTTTTTATTGCAGAAACATCTGCCAGTTGTAAGCATAAACATATGTGTATGTTTGTGAGACGATATGTCTCATCAGTCATTAACAGGGGCATTTTTCAAAAATGCTGGTTCAAATACAGCTGTAAGTGCAAAAATAAATAAATAAAAACAAACTACAAAGCCTTCAACAAGTAAGAAAATAAAGAGATCGTACAACCCTAAGTGAGAAAAAAAAGTTTGTAATGGGTACGACGCGAAAATGTCGATGGCACTCACAAAATATTTGGCCGGTTTTGCATAAAAGCTGCACGTAAAAATGTATTTACTAAAGGCTCGATTAATATGCACATTTCTTCCCTGACAGCACACGCCGAGTGCAGGGACCATATTTTAGCTATACTTACACTGAAGCAGCAAGCTACCATGAAAATGCACTGTGATAAAGCAAGTCAATCCTCAGGCAGCAAACTGGGCTGAAAGTTTACTGTTTTGTTTTATGTTTAATTAAAAATATGAATGTGAAAGTATTTTTTCTACGTGTAATTTTGAATATGTATGTGTAGAGTGGACATAACAGGTTAATTTTGTGTGGTGACCGGTAAAATATTTAGTAACAGGTCACTGTGACAGGCTGCGTTTTTTCCTAGCGGAAACGCTGCCTCAGGTTCAAAACACACTATCTAGTGAGTCTGAATGATGCTTTAATTGTTGTGGGAGATCCGTGGCTATTGCTTTCACTGCTTTAATGAAGCTGGGAATGAAAATGCGATCTTGCACATACAGCCCATTTACATAATATGCCTGTGAACATTTGTGGGTGTTTTACAACAAAACAATTAAAGAATCCCAAAAATAAGTGGGCATATTAACTAGAAGCAAAATAGGATAACACCACTTTGCAGCATTTTATTAAACACGTTTGCACATGTCCTAACACTCAAATAATGATACTTTTGGAAAAAAAAGGGTACTATCCAAGAACACTCTCAACATAAATGCAGTTTATAATCCATACTATGTCTAGACTATTTATATGTCGATGTCTGGTCCACTTTATCCTATTCTAGGGCAAGGAGAATTCTGAGTAAAACTGACTAGTAAAATGTCTAATCAAAGCCACTCCTGGCCACAACTAGATCATGCCTGCTTGACAGTACACAGTCCCACAGAAATCGGCCACTCCTGTTCTGCTCACCCAATACTCGGTTCATCGACTAGAATTAACAAAAACGTAAAGCTTTAACATGCCAAGTGAGTAAATTGTGCCCGATAACAGATCGCTATTTGCATTATTTTTGTTTTTGCTAAGGATAGTGCAGTCCAGGTACACACACCGTGTACTTTATGTGGGCTTTGTTTCAACCGATTGTGAAAGACAGCAACACCGCACATCATTCTAAACGATCTACAATACAAGACCGCACTGGGCAATACTGCACGGATGTTATCTATTGTGTATTTTTTTCAATATAGTACTTCATTGAAACGATTTAAAAAAAACACACAGGGAGTTAAATTGATTAACAGTACTCTAAATTTACAGAGACGACACCTCTGACAATACGTAAACATTAAAACAAAGACTGGCACGTGGAATGGCCTGTTGTAGTGCAGTTCTATATTCCAGTAAAAATATTTGTATATTGATAAAAAGGGCGGTTTTATTAAATACGGGTTAACATGTTTTTGTATTTTAAGGTTTTCTTCCTTCTCAGGCCTTGTGGTGCGAGTTACCTCTTGTCTTAACTAATTTTATGGTCTTACCGGTACACATCTAACAACACATCGATAAACACCGGTACAGAATCAGTATTTCTTACTGTTTACATATAATTCGAGTTTAATCCCCCCCCCCCAAAAAAAGTAATTAAAACAACAATACATCAGATCTCTAACCGTTGTATGCGCCAGTGTGTACATAGTAGTGGACCTTTTCCTGGATTCCAAAATTCATAAATTAGTCCGCATAAACTGATACAGTATACGAGTTCTGTTTAATCAACCTGGGCTTATTTGTTCTGTGTTTTGTGGGTTACCCCCGCCGTGGGAATCAATGAAGGAGGACTCCCCTTACCTTTTTATAATGCTTCCCAGTCCAAACCCGCACCGACTCAAGTTGGGAAATCGTCTCCGCGCTTTCCCAGTACTTCACCGACGGCCCCCCATCTTTTTTCCTGCCCACCCCGAGTACTGAGGCGCCGCTACCCCCTTGGCCGGTAACCGCTGGGCCTCCTAAACCCGTTCCTCCCGCTGCTGTAGCCACCATTGCCATTGTTTCTAATCGCCTTCCTTCCCTGTTCTGCCTCACTCACTATTCTAGGCCCAAAGTTGCACTGCGCAGGCGCCGCCACACAAATAATGTTGGTGTCGCGCGGTTCGCGGGATCACAAAGGGCTCTGGGAATTGTAGTTTATAGACAATGTCAGGGTTCTAAATGTCATCTAGTCAGCACGGTAGTGAGTGACACAAGCAAAGTTATAATAAAATGTATAATTACCTCAGCATCACACTCAACAACATAAAAATATGGACGTTTGTTGGGGATTGATAGGCAACCAAAAGGAGGGGAATGGTTTTCTTCTTTTAATATGATTGGCGCGCATGTGTATTTGGTGTATTTACGTATTGTTCCCTTATTTGTGACTGTTGTCCATTGAAATGTAGTAATACTCAATTAAGATGTATCATCTTGTTTTCTAGCTTCGTGGATGGATAACAGAGATTCTGTATTTATTTGGCAGACACTTTTATCCATTGCATAGCAGTTTGATCCTCCTGGTTTTGCTATGAGTAATAAGACACTGTTACCTGCTTTACATTGTGGCTAATAAAGTGCACGTTAAAACCTGGAATGGGGGAAACTACATGCATTAAGAGTCTTATATCCATTCCTGTCATTAGACTTTCTTTCTTTCTTTTTTTCTTATATATATATATATATATATATATATATATATATATATATACATTGTAATTTATGTGCAAGTTATATTATGGTATACCCCAATATAAGCAAATATAAAAAAGCAGACAGATATATCAGGTGTGCCTTGGATAAGGAAAAGACTGGATTCACCTTTACAAACGAATACTGCAGTACTGTGAACGCAGTAGTATATATTAACACTGCTACTGGTTTATAATTGCAGTATTGCAGTATTTTTTATGTGGGTTGCAATGAACAAAACCAGAATAATTAAGAAATTGCAAATAACTGCAAGAATATGTCGATGATTTAGAAATAGTGATCTCTGCAAATAATATATGGTAAAATACCCTTTCTTTTTAATAATAACACCTACTTAAAAACATACACAGCATAAAGAAAAATGTGACCACCGTTGATCTCTGGGAGTTCTAGCCAGGAAAGAGTGGTTGCCGCAGCGGCGCCTGCGCAGTACGTGTGGTTGTGTTTGCCGATTGGGAGGAGACAGAAAGAGCGCTGAGGAGGGAGAGAGCGAGAGAAAGAGAGCGAGCGGACTAAGAGCAAAGAGAATTGTTAGAGAAACCGGACTTGAGGAGAGTCAGCAGCGGCTGGTGATATACGATCTGCCTCCCCAGTACACTGCGATATATGCGCCAGAACTCTCTCCACATGTTACCGTCTTCACCTGGTCATGCCACCAAGCAGATTGGACGATGTATTTTTATTTCACCTGGCCTAAAATGAATGCCAGTGCAGCGGGCGGAGGTGGATCCGGGGTCCTGCCAAGCAGCAGCAGTTGCAACAAACGGGGGAGCAGCGCTCCAGTGGTGAATGGGAGCAGAGCTTCTGCAGCTCTTGCGGCCGCCACTGCTATTACTCCAGGCCCGGGCTCTGCAGATTCTGCTGACAGCGTTAGGCCTCAAGTCTGCGAGTTTGCTAATTATATTACTATCAGCAACAACAAAAGCTATAACATTACTGCTCTAAGCAGCAAGGAGTCCAATATTGGGGCTGGTGGGACCGGCAGTGCTGATGATGTGCCTGTAGAAGACTGCGGGGTGAATTGCTACTCGGCTGTAAATGGAAGTGGGGAAGAAATGAAGAAGGCAGACAGTTATATTAATGATGATACACATAATAACTACGGCGATCGTAAACCTGGGGACGGACGATGTGTTTTTGTGACAACGCCAGCTGTCAGGACTACAGGGACTTCTCTGGCCGCTAGTACAACCTGCAGAAGCAGTAACGGGGACCCGGACTCCTCCCTTGTTCAACCCAGCTCTGCTGGAGAGGGAACTGGGCAGAGCGAAGCAGCGACAACCACTGGGGATCGTACACTAAATAAGGCTTGTTTCTTAGCCAGGCACAATCACCAGGGCAGCAGGTTGGAGGTGAAACGGCCGTGTTTTCCAAGCAGCAACAGCAGCAGGGCAACACACTGCAGCAAAGCCCACATAAGGTCCGAGGGATCGGATTTTAAAGAGCCGACAGCCCCAGCCGCGGTACACAGCAGTGTCTTCTCCTCCTTTCCCGGTCTCGTCAACGGCAGTAAAGATCCTCACACAGCGTTTGGCAAGATCGACAGGATCGTTGGTGTTTCTTATTGCGGGAAAGAAGATCGCTCAGATAGGATTGCTATGCCTCTGTCTCATAATGCTGACGAAAACAGCAGTGTAAGTAGTCGTTCTAGGCGGGAGCCAAAATCTGCCAAAGGGCGGGTAAGGTTGTACAAGGTGCGCTCTTTTGTTGCCTCTTCTGCAGCAGCTAATAATACCAGTAACAATAACAGCACTAGTAGCGGTAGTATTAATGGTTTTAGTGGTGCACTGACACAAAAACGCCTCAGCAGCGATGCTGGTGATAGTATTACACTAGAAGAAGGTAGCACAACGTCATCTACCATTGGTAACACTAGCACTACTGCTGGCACCCAGGTCTCTGCAGCTAAGGAGTGCAGAAGGCTTGACTCTCAAGTAAATCAGCCAGGGGACCTGCTGATGTCACACCCAGGCCCTAAAGCCAGATGGGCTGATGGCAGAACTTGCTTTGTGAAAACAAAAGAGGGATACGTGACAAATAGAAATTACAATAATACCCTTCTCCAAAAGGGCCCCCTGGGGTCAAAGGGAAACACTACCATCAATAACGGTGTCAGCGTGGAGCTGACGAAGAGCACTAATGGCTTCAGGAAGGCACTAGATTTGACCCTGTGTGGTGCTGGGGCTGACTGTGTGGATGGTGTTGAGGGGGCTTGTATTTCAGTGGTGCCCAGCCAGGGGGAGCTAGAGGCTGGGGCCAGGGAGGCAGTGAGGAGGCAGGTGGAGATGGAGGCGCGAGCCCTGAGGATCTGCAAGAGGCTGCAGGTAGTCCAGGCCAAGCAGGTAGAGAGGCATGCAGTGCAGCAGCTGAAGGGGCTGGTGGAGAGTGTGCTGAGAGGAGACCGCACACTGCCAGGAGGGGTAGCTAGTGTGCAGGCCCAGGACACGCTATACAGAACCAGTCCTCTACTGTGCAACGCCTTGCAAGCTGGACCCAGTCACTTTGGGAAGCATCCCTTCCTGCCCCGCACCCCCTCCCCACTCTCCCTGCCACTCCTCCCTGCCCAGCTGGGCTCTGGGGAGATGTCTCGGCTGGGGGGCAGCTTGGCGGCTGCCCTCAGGAGCACAGAGACGGCCCTTGATTCGGACGCCACAGCCAGTAGCTCCGGAGGGGAGAGTGACGTGGAGGAGAAAGAGCTAGGCGCTGCTCGGCCTGCACACAGACACCGACCGCTGTGAGTAACCAACTAGCTGGGGTCAAAACACTCTGCTGGTGTGGGTGGGTGGAAGGAAATGTGTAATTGCATAACATTTACGCTGGTTAGAACATGTAGTATAGATGAGATGAAAAACACCCCCTTTTTCTTACTTGCAGTCAATGGATCCACTTTAAACAAGTTCTCCATTTATAATGTATATTTCAAATAAAATAACTATATAAATTAAATATCCCAACTCCAAATTGGATGATTTACTCTGCACAATTCTTTGAAAATGAGGCACCAGATATTTTAGGACCAAGAAAAGGCCATTAGCCCCACACACCTCAGCCAGCTGCCCTCCTTGTTCCAACTTCCACTCATGCCACCTTTTAAATAACCCCTCTCTTGTGTGCTAATCAGTAAATCTTGAGTTGGTAGCCTTCAAGTTTCTAGCAGTAATGTTTTACACACCATAGCCAGTATGAACAGTTTGCCTGCACCAACATTATATCCCAAGTGACCTGAAGTGTTTATAATGCTCAATTGCCCTAAACCTCATTAAGCTTAATGCTGATGTCCAGGAAGCAGAGCACTCCACTTACTTGCTGTTTCCATCATACCCCCATACCAGGTGTGGCTACTGGCAATGACAGAAGATGTGTTGAGCCAGTTAGTGTAATTAGCCTCTCCTGTGTAAAGAAAACAATGTAGCACACAGCTTCCTGACTGGATGCATATAACCTTCCTTATAGTTTTTATTAACATTAGCTACCTCATTGTCACCTTTATGTAATGACGCCTTGTTTTTACTTTATCAAATTGTAATGCACATTGTTATATGCATTCATTACCACAAAGTTTCCACAGAATCTCTGCACATTTGTAACAAGTTACTGAATCAACCATGTAGATTATACCACAGTAGTCATTTGAATGTGCTGTTTATCCTTCACAGAAATGTTCTGGTTACTGTGACTGTATTTAATGTTTTTTTTTTTTTTTTTTTAAATACTCAATACCAATAAGCAGTGTGTTCTATTCAGGGGTGCCGTTGCTGCCTAACTGTTGGTTAGAATGAACCAAAACTACATGCTGAACAATCATTAGAAGAAAACAATAAAAAATGGCTTTGCACTAAAAATATGTAAAGTAACAGCTACAGTGTTCACTTTTGTTTTTTAGCCTTAACTTTTAAGTTCTCGATTGCTAGCTCCATGTGTCCTTGTGTATATTAATTTTCCATAATGACCCAACATGGTGTGTACTTAAGTTAAACAGTTATTTGGATTTCAACAGACACAGCAAATTTGAATGCTGAGGTGCTAGTTATTGCACAATCTTGCAGGACTTGTAACTAGGATTTGATTAATTATAGAAATTAATCAAATTTACTCCCTATATTACTAATATGCAAAACTTATTTCTCTGCTTCTCTTTACCGAACAGTTTTAGATTTGTGTCTTGGTTTGTGTCCCAGACTGACTGACTAAAATCTGTTATTCAAATACCATGCTAAGAGCTGGCATTTTTGTAGACTCACCACTGACTAGCCAGGCTGTGTGGAAAAGCAAAAGCCAAACAGAATGCATGGTTTTATGCTGCAGTCAAAATCTAGCTTGGGAAAGTTAACCTGAGTCACTTTTTAAAGCTCAGCAGCAGAGACCAGGACTTCGTCTAGTCGTCTCTTAAAGAATGACGCAAGGAGTAACAACTTGGCTTGGCAACCCATTCAATACACTTGCCACTCATGTGTATTCTACCCTCTGCCCTAAGAACACATTTAGAAACTGATACCCCTTTTACATTGACACCCCCGACCCGTGAGAGCCTGGGACCTTCACGGGTCGGGTGCTTTTACCCTGGCAATATACCTGACCCGAGCTGACCCGTACCGTGAAACTCCGGCCCGATAACATATCTGAATCTGGCTCGGAGCCGAAGCAGGCCATGGGCGGGGTTATTGACTTTCGTCATGACGCTGGTGCATCTTCATTGTTGCATCTGTAACCTTATTGCTTTTGCCTTTATTTTATTTAAGTTTAAGTTTTTCAGTGTATACTGTCGAAGTTGTCTTTTCACAAATTAACAACGGTAAAACTAAAGTATTACGGATTTGTACATTTTTTTATTTATTTTTGTCGATTTCACTAAATGTGAATCTCCATACATTAACAGTTTGTAATTATTTAAAGAGAGAGTCAGTGCTTTGATTTAACTTGGGCCATTCTGTTAAGTATTAAATAGAAATAATGAAACTCCTTTAACTTGTGCTAGATAACACATATGGCTTTAATGTTGCTTTATGAACAAGTTAATCGTAAATAAAAATAACACCAAAAAACTAAGGACCATCTTTGTATAGAGCTGTAATAATCAACATATTCAAGCATGACTTCATGGTTTTTTATTATCATTATTACTAATTTTAGGCTAGAAAGTTAATACATGCATATGTTTGAATGACAAAGCATGGGGGGGAAAAAAAACAAAAACTTTTTTGCCATATGCCACCTCTCTATTCTGTGCGACTCGGCACATTCATTACGCGTGACGTCATTCAGTCGGCTCGGCTCTTCAGTGTATAAGCAACTCAAGGTACCCGAGCCATACCAGGCTCGGGTGTGCCAGTGTGAAAGGGGCATGAGTGAAGAAAGACTTGTAACAGTAGGGAGGAGACACTTCTTTACACAGAAAGCTGTGAGAGTATTGGATGGGTTACTAATACAAGTTGTTGCTCAGAGTATTAAGCCTTTAATACAGCGTTCCCCACAAAAAATTTAAAAAAGAAATGTCAAATTGCATGTCAAAGGCAGCTTGCAGTTCCAAAAGTTCAGAGTCTGAATTGGCAATTGCTGCCCCCATTTGAGCCAGTTCAGTAGAGGTGGCTCTCACTAGTACAACAAAAGGATTTTGCCAAAAATTGAACAAAACCTTCTATTGCAAAAGTCACCAAATCATGCTTCAAACCTCTCCCTCAGTTGAGTCATGTACATCACAAATATGGCAGGTCTATAGTGATCCTTCAGCTCAGGTCGTTCAGTGGTGATACACGCAAGTTTGGGGAAATGGTGTGTGAACTCTACGCTTTGCAAGTCGCTTATTAAAAGCCCCACTTTGCTTTGGAAGGAAAGCACACACTGCAGCATGTCACTCACCATTTTACATTGTTGTTGCAGGGAGAGATTCAGGGTGTTTAAATGCCCAGTCATATTTGTGAGAAAAGCTAGTTTTAATATCCAGTTAGGGTCGGAAAACTTTGCTTCGTTTTTGCCTTGCTCGGTTAAAAAATCCCGATCTACTGGAAGCAAAGACAAAAAACGCTCAAGTACACGTCCCTGAGACAACCAACGAATCTCACTGTGCAGAACAATGTCATTCTGCATCGCAGTGACTGAGAAACTTGCGGAAGAGGCGGTGGTTTAAGGCTCATGCACAGAGATAGTTTACTGTTTTCGCAACAAGATCCATCACTTGAGAGAGTTCCCCTTCTTTTATCTTTGCAACCTGAGCCTCTTGGTGAATTATGCAATGGTATGAAATAAACTTTCCAACACCTTTGGCTCGTCTGAGCAGCGACACTGCACCATTTTCACATCCAGTCATTGAAGGCGCTCCATTTGTACGAACTGAAACTAGCTTATCACACTGTACATTATGATCATCAAAGAAATCTGTCAGCTTCTCACAAACATCTCGCCCCCGAGTGTGGCAGTGAGAAGAGGCAGTAAACAGAGCATCTCCTCCTGAAACACACCATCTTTTGGAAAACGTACCGATACAAGTAGCTGTGCAATATTTCAGACATTGGTTGTTTCATCCAGTGCTATACTGAAGCAAGGCGCCTCGTTCAAGTCAGTTATCAGCAGTTCAAATACATTAGAACCAAGAACCTTGCATCACCTTGTAGCTGTACTGTCCGATAGCTGCAAGACACTGATCTCTTTCAGTATTTTTTCTTTGTTTGGAAAGTTAGCATAAAGAATTTTAGCAGATTCAATGAAGCACTCCTTTATGATTTCCGCGTCACTCAAAGCTTTCTTATGTTTGAGTAAAATCCAGACGCTTCAGTAACTACTGACTCCTGTCCAGTTGCCTGAGTTAACAACTGCTCCTGGTAATTCAGGGATGTTTTCAGTTTCTTTTCTAATTATAGATCCCATCGGAAAGTGGACTGAATAATCGCTGTGCATTGTTTTAAAATGCCTTTCTAGATTGACTGACACGGATTTCTGACAAATCAGACAGATGGGTTTATTTTCTAACTCGATAAAGAAAAACTCATCTTCCCAGGCAGAGTTACATTTTCTGTATTTAAGAGAATCATTTTTATTAGGCCTACTCCTCACACCTGTGCCTTACTTGTGTCGGTTGAATGAGGAGTGAGGACTTGCTGCCTGGCATGAAACGTCTTCAGAATCAGAGAGCGCTAGGGATTCGCTTGTTGTACTTTGACTGGGAGCAGTATCGATGGCTTCAGTAGAAAGCTCTTCATTTTCGTATCTTGTTCGTTTTTTGCGAATTAAAATCAATTTTTTATGGCTGCTTACAATCCCTTTTCAAATTACAAACCTCAGTACTTATCACCGCTGTATTGATGCCGGCGGGAACTGACGTGTGGTGACGCGGTTCTCGAGCAACAACCAATACGAAGAGAAGGATTTGGATTTTGTGATTGGCTGAATAACAAAAAAAAGTAGGCGTGTTAAAGCGGCAGTGGAGCTGGTGAAAAGGGAATGAAAAACTCAAGTATGTACTACAAAAATGGTGGTTGTGATGGTGGTGGTTGTTGTGATGGTGGTGATTGTTGTGATGGTGGTGGTTGTTGTTGTTGTGATGGTGGTGGTTGTTGTGATGGTGGTGGTGGTTGTTGTGATGGTGGTGATTGTTGTTGTGATGGTGGTGATTGTTGTTGTGATGGTGGTGGTTGTTGTGATGGTGGTGGTTGTTGTTGTTGTGATGGTGGTGGTTGTTGTGATGGTGGTGGTGGTTGTTGTGATGGTGGTGATTGTTGTGATGGTGGTGGTTGTTGTTGTTGTGATGGTGGTGGTTGTTGTGATGGTGGTGGTGGTTGTTGTGATGGTGGTGATTGTTGTTGTGATGGTGGTGATTGTTGTTGTGATGGTGGTGGTTGTTGTGATGGTGGTGGTTGTTGTTGTTGTGATGGTGGTGGTTGTTGTTGTTGTGATGGTGGTGATTGTTGTTGTGATGGTGGTGGTTGTTGTGATGGTGGTGGTTGTTGTTGTTGTGATGGTGGTGGTTGTTGTTGTGGTGGTGGTTGTTGTTGTTGTTGTGATGGTGGTGGTGGTTGTTGTTGTGATGGTGGTGGTTGTTGTTGTTGTGATGGTGGTGGTGGTTGTTGTGATGGTGGTGATTGTTGTGATGGTGGTGGTTGTTGTTGTTGTGATGGTGGTGGTTGTTGTTGTGATGGTGGTGGTTGTTGTTGTGATGGTGGTGGTTGTTGTTGTGATGGTGGTGGTTGTTGTTGTTGTTGTGATGGTGGTGGTTGTTGTTGTGATGGTGGTGATTGTTGTTGTGATGGTGGTGATTGTTGTTGTGATGGTGGTGGTGGTGGTTGTTGTGATGGTGGTGGTGGTGGTTGTTGTGATGGTGGTGGTTGTTGTGATGGTGGTGGTTGTTGTGATGGTGGTGGTTGTTGTTGTTGTGATGGTGGTGGTTGTTGTGATGGTGGTGGTGGTGGTTGTTGTGATGGTGGTGATTGTTGTTGTGATGGTGGTGATTGTTGTTGTGATGGTGGTGATTGTTGTTGTGATGGTGGTGGTTGTTGTTGTTGTGGTGGTGGTGGTTGTTGTGATGGTGGTGGTTGTTGTGATGGTGGTGATTGTTGTTGTTGTGATGATGGTGGTGGTGGTTGTTGTGATGGTGGTGATTGTTGTGATGGTGGTGGTTGTTGTTGTTGTGATGGTGGTGGTTGTTGTGATGGTGGTGGTGGTTGTTGTGATGGTGGTGATTGTTGTTGTGATGGTGGTGGTTGTTGTGATGGTGGTGGTTGTTGTTGTTGTGATGGTGGTGGTTGTTGTTGTGATGGTGGTGATTGTTGTGATGGTGGTGGTTGTTGTTGTTGTGATGGTGGTGGTTGTTGTTGTGATGGTGGTGGTTGTTGTTGTGATGGTGGTGGTTGTTGTTGTTGTTGTGATGGTGGTGGTGGTTGTTGTTGTGATGGTGGTGGTTGTTGTTGTGATGGTGGTTGTTGTTGTTGTGATGGTGGTGATTGTTGTTGTGATGGTGGTGGTTGTTGTTGTGATGGTGGTGATTGTTGTTGTGATGGTGGTGATTGTTGTTGTGATGGTGGTGGTTGTTGTGATGGTGGTGATTGTTGTTGTGATGGTGGTGGTTGTTGTGATGGTGGTGATTGTTGTGATGGTGGTGGTTGTTGTGATGGTGGTGATTGTTGTTGTTGTGATGATGGTGGTGGTTGTTGTTGTGATGGTGGTGGTTGTTGTTGTTGTGATGGTGGTGGTTGTTGTGATGGTGGTGGTGGTGGTTGTTGTGATGGTGGTGATTGTTGTTGTGATGGTGGTGATTGTTGTTGTGATGGTGGTGGTTGTTGTTGTTGTTGTGGTGGTGGTGGTTGTTGTGATGGTGGTGGTTGTTGTGATGGTGGTGGTGGTGGTTGTTGTGATGGTGGTGATTGTGGTTGTTGTGATGGTGGTGATTGTTGTTCTGATGGTGGTGGTTGTTGTGATGGTGGTGATTGTTGTTGTTGTGATGATGGTGGTGGTTGTTGTTGTGATGGTGGTGATTGTTGTTGTTGTGATGGTGGTGGTTGTTGTGATGGTGGTGATTGTTGTTGTTGTTGTGATGGTGGTGGTTGTTGTTGTTGTGATGGTGGTGATTGTTGTTGTGATGGTGGTGGTTGTTGTGATGGTGGTGATTGTTGTTGTTGTGATGATGGTGGTGGTTGTTGTTGTGATGGTGGTGATTGTTGTTGTTGTGATGGTGGTGATTGTTGTTGTGATGGTGGTGGTTGTTGTGATGGTGGTGGTTGTTGTTGTTGTGATGGTGGTGATTGTTGTTGTGATGGTGGTGGTTGTTGTGATGGTGGTGATTGTTGTTGTTGTGATGATGGTGGTGGTTGTTGTTGTGATGGTGGTGATTGTTGTTGTTGTGATGGTGGTGATTGTTGTTGTGATGGTGGTGGTTGTTGTGATGGTTGTTGTGATGGTTGTTGTTGTTACTATTTTAACAGCAGTTTAATTACACAATTTCTGAATGTTTGTTGTACTTTTCGATTGAGTAAGTTGTTCTCTAGATTTGTGCTTTTTAGAATTGTTTACTATTAATAAGTGTCAGTGTAAATGGTACACTACTGTTTTCAAGTGCGTGTAACCTTAGCCCTATTGGGAAGCATCCCACCCAAGTTACCTCACCCTGCTCTCCTTTAATAGCTTCTGAGCTTGGAATCCAAGCTGGTACGACCAAGCAGACATAAACTAGGTGTCAGCTTTTAACTGGGGTTTGGCTTCAGAGGATGGTCAAAGTAGTAGCCATCTCTGCCTGGTACTACTCAATCAGTGCCAGTCTGTGCAGCAGCCGTGTCTACACAAGGCCTGCCTTGTCAGCAGGAGCTACAGTTTGTTCCGATATACAGTGCACTAGTGAAAAGGAAAATTAAATGCCATGACTGTAATGAAACTGCAGCGTGAGGAGAGCAGTCCAACACAAGGGAGATGCTGTCTGTGTGGCTAACACCCCAGACAGGTTTTCAGTAGGATAATATGGCACTTCCCAATCTGCAAAGGATGAGGGGCCAGGGGGTTCCACAAGACGTAAAGCTTTTTTGTCTCCAGCACAGCTCATCACTGTATGATCTTGTGTGCGTAGGACCTCTGTAATGATCTATGTAGGCACAGTATTGTTAAGGGTATGTGTATAGTATGTATGTAAGAATGTGGTTGATTTTTATATAGCAGGGAGCATGGTTCAAATATCAGGGGTTCTGAACATTGAAGACAGCATCTGTGTGCATTTTTTCCTAGCTTATCATGAAAAGTACTGTAAGTCCCCAAGTATTTTTCCCCACTCCCGACTTATCTATTCCTGTTACGTAAACATTTCTTTTTATGTTACCAGGCGATAACTCTGTGGTGTTTTATCTACCATGCCAGCTCTGATAGTGCAGCAAGTGTATCTTTTTCATGTTATGGGTGCTGTTAGACAAAACATGGCATTAGTGTACGCAGCAGTGGATCAAGCTTCTATATGCAGTGGAACTTAAAACATCTACAATATTAGTTTAAAGAGGGCCTAATTTGGGACCATCCCCAAATCAATACATTTGATCTATCATCCTTTTTATATCACATTTGAAGTTAACTTTTTAACTTTTTCAAATTAGTAGCATTCTCTTGGAAATATCTGCTGGGCCTGAGGAAATTAAAAGCGACTTTGGCAGGTTTAATCTAAAGCCCTCTTGCTCACTGACAGGATACCGCTCCCGAGAACCAAAAGATTAGCAGTGAAAAATTCCAACTTTACTGGAAACCATTCTCATATTTTTTTTTAATTGCTTTTTTATATGTTCTCATTGATACCAGGCCTTGGTTTTGCTTTGGGGATGCAAAGATAATATCCATAACAGGGCTTGAAATGAATGCCGGCCGCAGTGCCTGTCAATATGTTTGTCTATTCACAGCAATTATGACCGCAGTGCCCAGTGAGGCCTGTACACACCAAATTACCAAATTAGGAAATGTTTGGATCCAAACAAAAACATGGTTATGTGATTTGCGTGGTTAAGTTGCACCAAAAAAAATAACACAGCAAATGACGAACACGGCGCTTTCTCGACAGCAGAACCAGAAGTCGGCCATCTTGGGGGAAGTGCGTTAGCTGCAAGGGCTCTGAGAATTTTAAAATAGCTTTCTATAAATTACCGCATATATGTCTATAAATAGGTCTTTTACATCAGCTTTTCTACGCTCCTCGAATGTAATTGATTAGGGCTGTCAGTTATGCCTCAAACTAGCAAATGATTAATTGGGCACACAAACTATAATCAGAGTAAATATCGGTGCATTCCTCTTCCCGCAACGTTATTATTTTAATGTCGTTGCTGTTTAGTAAAAGCTTGTGCACAAAAAACACAACTTTCGCAACAAGCCTAAAGCAAGTTTAACATACTACAGGGGTGTTACTAAAATATTTATTCCAAACAGATTACAGTACTTTGGAATGTAACCTGTATAAACTAGACACGAGTTTACGAAAAAAAAAATTAAGTGACAGCTGCAGCATCACTCATTACATCTTGTTAATACTGTACCATTAACCTTCACTATCTGAAACACAATACGGAAATCCCTGCCTAAAACACCATCATAATAATAGTAATAATAATAAATTGATTTATTTACCACAACATGCATACCCGCTAGCCGATCATTAGTCCAAAATTGCGTTTAACATCACTGATCGTTTATTTATTTAACGTTATTTAATATTGTTAAATATTCATTATATAACCGTTCATTTTGAAACTCCAAAGAAGCGCAAACTGTATACAGTCAGTTTTCTTCAATGTGCCCAATTTATTTACAAGCTGTTTGCCAGGAAGCCTGTAGTCCTGCTCTGAATTCAAGGCAGCGCGTTTTTTGTTTGTTTGTTTGTTTGTTTGTTTATACAGTGAACACACAGAGGGGCGTACTTACAAAGCATTTTCAAAACTGATTCGCTGGTAGGATGGGACCAGAAAAATCAGATGCTAGTTAACACGAGAAAAACACGCCCACTGCTTGTCTGGCAGAAATACTGTAAATAGCAAGGGCGTTCGGTGCAGTTTTGTTGCTAAACTTAAATCATGTTATTAGCTATGCACGTTATAAAAATCAATTATTGAATTGATTATCCAGTATTTATATCGATGTATATAATGAGGAATGGAATCGATCGAAAAATTGATTAATTTAATCGTAGCAGCCCTACAATTGATACCCGTTAGTCCATTTGTGTATCTCAATCACAACTGAGAAATGCGTTCATTCTAAAAAATGTTGCGGTCTCGTAAATGAAGGCTTGGTCTATTTTAAAGCCCATTAAGTTGTTTGACAGAAGAAAATAATTAAATTAAATCAAATAAATTACTAAATTAAGCCCTTTATATAAATAAATGTATAAAAACAGTGTAGCAATATAAAAAAAATAATTGACCCCTATATATAGAGAGAGAGAGATAGAACTAACTAATTTACATAAACATGACTCACCAGCAAAACAGAACATTCATATTAAATTAAAATGCAAGAGAAAAGCAAATGCATACTTTGGAAAATGATAAACATAAGTACATTTACTGATGATAATCCACAGTTTTGAAAGTTAAGCCCTTCCAGTGAACCTGTCATTCCATGGTCAGATGAGCCCTGTTTCTAAAGCCCAGGCAAAGGAAGGGTTATTTCCAGGCAATTGACTCATCAGCAGCACTTCTGCTGGGTGTGACCAGGGAGCTTTTCTGACAGTGGGAGATGCCAACCCCTCTCTGCATTGATTGTGTTTGGTGGTAATGCACTGCTATATTTAGCATGCAGTTTTTCCTCTGTTTCATGACCAGTACTAGGTCCAGTAATTTTCATCTCCTTATGAAAGTTTTTAACTTGGCAATAGATTCCCTCACTTACCTAGAGGTATAAGTGTCTTGCATTTCAAAGTGTGAAAATGTAATTTCTTTTGGGTCAAATTTGCAGTGTGTGATTGGGAGTGGAGTACAGATAAAACATATGGAATATATAGAACTATAGAAAATATTTAAAAGACACTTCTGTTTAAACATGATTGTAAGACGTGGTCACTTTATCACCCCTCATATCACTGTCAAATTATTGCGCTATATTGTCAAAGTCATTTGATTTGAACAGATTATATATATATATATTGAATAGGGGTCTAACGATACACTTCTGTCACAATACGATATGTATCACAATCTGCAGGTCGCGACACGATATGTATCACAATACATGTGACGGTCCTGATGGGCTACTTATATGATGTTTAGTAAGATCAATTGGGCAATTAATGATGGACCATTTTGTTAAAAGACAAAAATAAAATGGTATAGTGAGTGTATTCATACCCAAGGCGGGATTAAGAGCAATTGGAGCCCGGCGCTGTTATCGTTTTGGGGGCCCCTCTTTACATATTAATTTGCTTCCCTTTACTGTTTTACTACCACCACACTCGATTAACATTAATGTTAAATTATTCAGTCTTCGCTGATCAATATTTGACCTGATTCAATGTTTGAATTGGCGCCAGTTTTGAAAATGAGCGTTTGCCTACAGCGTTACTTACTGGCAGTGTCAAATAGAAAATGGGAAATGCAAACTCCAGACACTTTTATCGTAAAGGCATAAGCAAGTTATCTGGAAATGCATTGTCCTTATCTCTTACGAATCCTTTAAATTAAAAAGTCAGGACGTGCCACTAACTCACATTAACTGGGTTTCCACGCTGTTTAGAAATTCGTCACTCTCTCTCTACAGTCATTATTTATGTGATGTTGCACGCAAATACCACGCACATTCCACACGTTACAGGAAGTGCGCGTTTTAAACATTGTACTTCTTCAAATGCAGGTTAATCGCCTTTTCACGCTAAAAAGACGTGCAATTGACCAACAACCCAGTTTTTTTTGCATGGAAACCGGAAATCGTAGATTATATTTACGAGATTTAAGCTGAGAAAATCCTGTTTGTGACGTAACCTCACGCAACTTTCTTTTGTAACTGAAGGCCATGCCAAGTAATCCTATTGGCAAGCTTCTTTGACAAAATAGGGAAAAAAATAAGCATACAGTACAAGGGGCTTAGTGTTTTGTTTTTTTACGTGACACCATCATTGAACATTTCAGACTACTCGTAAAAACTGCTTTATAGTTAAATTATTTTATAAGCAAGGTTATAAAATACTGAAGCTACTACAAATAAAAATACATAAATAAATAACGAAGCCCATTACTTTTTGCTATCTTCGTGATTGCTTTTAGCCTAGATTTTTCTGTTCCTTGGCAATAAGATGCAATTCATTGTACAATAGCCTTAAGCACCATCTATCAGCTTACCAAGGGGGAAAAAGTGACGTTTGTACCAAAATATGTATTAAATTAACGTAGCTGTGTTATTGCTACGGGCTACCGACAACATCAGGCTTGAGCCTAATTCACTGAGCAAGATTTGTTTTAAAAGTATGAAAACATGAAAAAGAAAATAAAAACTGTTAGTTTCATGAGTTTGCACCATCCCTGTGGAATTTGGATTTACATATTATTATTATTATTATTATTATTATTATTATTAATAATAATAATAATAATAATAATAACATTATAAGAACGTCTTTATAAATGGGAAATGGGGCGTGTATGGAGCCTACTGTAGATATACTACCGATATTTAAAAAAATGTACTGCTGTACTAAACATTTTGACTGGATAATGTTTATATCATTAAACCTAAATGCTGGTATTTTAGCTCAGTTCGATCAGAATTGCGTAAGCCATGGTTCTGTAGGAAAACTTTGTACATATTATATGTACGTGTATTTCGGTTTGTGGTAAATAGATATTCAGCCAAAAAATGTTTAGCCAATAATACAAGGACAGTACACAGCACTTTCTTATGGAATGTTGTTGTTTTTTTATTATTATTTGTGTAACGCTACAGTATGTTGTTGTTGTTGTTGTTGTTGTTGTTGTTGGCCCAAATGAGGCAAGCTGTGTTTAACACAACCTAAAAACTTCATGGAAACCCGGTTTAAGAAAGCTGTTTGATATCAGTAAGTCGTGCAAGGCTAAATTGGGACTCGGGCACAAACATTAAATATACCCTCACATATTTTAATATTAATTAGGTTATTTGCATTTGAAACGATAATTTCTCAGACTAAAAGAAAACTACATGGAAACACACACAACCCAAAAGTAGTACCAAATTAGTGAGAAAAAAATGACGCCCCCCCCCCAATGGAAATTACCTCACTGTAATCCATATCGGCCTAGGTCGTTTCCTCCTGTTGATTTTTCTCTAATGTATTTTCTGAAGTACTGGTACCTTCGCATACATTCGTTGGTATTTTATTAAAATAGCATTTCAGCTTTGGTGTTTTGTTTAACATATCTTCCTAATGCCATTTTAGTTTTTTAGCGCCGCTCTGTCAGACATTTTTACCGGTTCTGATATACATCACGTTCGCACCACGGCATAACTGATAAGTGGCACGTGACGTGATCGCAGGTCAAGTCATGATCAGGCAGTCCTGCTCCTCCAACGCAATATGGCTTGGTTAAACAGCCCTGTTCCGATCCATACATTCACATGCTGCTTATGTATTTTAGATATTTTATTCAAAATGATATATATTTTTGGCGCCCCTCAAAATATGAGCACCTGGGCTGCAGCCCCTAAAGCCTCTGCGTTAATCCCACCCTGTTCATACCAACTATAAAACACTTATTCTTCATTCAACTAACTATTTGGTGAACTACAGTGAGCTACAGGTATGTTGTGCTTTTGTTCTTGTGTTACTATATGTAGAAGCTATACACACCTCTATACCGATATGATATACCATGTAAAGAAAGTAGCACAATTCATTGATCCTCCCCTAATATGAAATGAGTTGATTCTATTCCGTAACCTGCTGTTTTGAATGAGTCTCCTCTGAAGATGTAGATCCTGAATCTGCGAGTGGAATTTTGGCAGAGCACAAAAAAAGAAACCGGGAGAAACACGACTGACTGCAGGCTTGTGCAGAGAAGGAGCAAGTGTGCACATAGGGATCACATGGGATATTTTTTTCCTGTAGTGTTCAGCAAGAATTTGAAACAGCTGGTCAAAGCCAGCTGAAATCGGACTGTGTAAAAACAAAACAAAAAAGTGCAGCACTGTCTTGTCTTATAGTAATAACAAAAGCAAAAGGTATCAAAATAAACACAGGAACAGGAAACCTCTCTTGTATACCTCACTATTGTTCCTCGCTGGTTGTTTAAACTGGCTTAACTCTTTGAAGTCTGGATATGTTGGTAGAATCTGATGATTCTGAGTGTTTATCAGCAGGACAGAATATAAGGTTATATTTCACTGCAGGGTTTTGATTCACAATTCATTCTGGTAATTCAGGAAGTGGTATTTCAAAGATGATGTCCTCCTGCACAGAGGGTGTGTCGGTGAGGTCTTGATTACATCACAATTATGGCACCTCAAGTAGGACAGCAACATAAATATCATTAATTCAGGCTTTAAGGTACATTTCAGTGTGTGCTGCAGTGATAACAAGGGTTTAGAGATGGTAGCTGTTGTTGCCTATACCAAAAGACCCACATCAGGTCAATAATTAGAATAAGGCAGCTTTGTTTCCGTAGTTTAAAATAATTAGTCATTTACCACATCTGTTTTTTTGAGCCAGACCTGTTTGGGGCATGGTCAGTGCCTGTTTTGGGCAGTCCAAAAGCCTCCTGTTGTAAAGTTCACAGAACAGGACTGAGATAATCAGCGCTTTCTCTTTCCTGTTCATTCAAATTTTACATCATGCACACACATACAATGCATCTTAAATACAATGCAGTACATACAAACAAACATATCAATAACACCTGCATTTGCCAACAGTGGTATTGATTTTAGGTTCTCTAGAAGCATGTTTCAGTAGTATGGGATGAGATAGGTAAAGAAGTGCTGGCCTCATTTTATGCACAACAACCCTTACAAATCTCCAGAATGAAGTGCATACCCTGAATAGCATTGGTAAAAGTACATTTGTAGATAAGAAAGCTTGCACTGTATGAGACTGTCAGTCTTATTTTAGCAAATGAAGCACTAAAATACATGAGGGGACCCTCCCACACTCCATACCCACACCACATTGTACTATTGCCCCTCATGTTTACCAAGCTTAGCAGGTAACTTCATTGAACTAATCAAATTAACTCCCTCACATTTTCCTGAAGACTCATTTCTTGTGTTCTTGTGAAACAGGTCTTGCTCATTACTGTTCTGACACATTACCTTATTGTATTTAGGGGTAATCTCTCCTGTTTCTCAAAAGGTTGACATTTACATTTCATCAGGTGGTCATAACAGGTTTCTGATGTGAATGGTGGAAAACGATTTTTGTTCTGGTTTCTATTAAACTATAAAAACAGAGAAGAGTCTCTAGTTGATCCACAAGACACGGTGCCAGGTGTTTTGTAGTTTTGAACTGATGACTGATGATGTAGATTGAAGAGATGTTCCTGTATCATCTCTACAATAGTGTATTAAAGCTGTCAAAAGCTCTAATTAATGGCCAGGCTGCTTTCCAGATCACGTTGTTGTGAACGGTTGTGGACTGGTGATATACTCTCCCATTAAATCCTTATTTTGGAAAAAATAATATTAAAATAAAACAGAATATAAAATGGTCTGTCTGTTAAAGCAAACTCTAGCAGTGCTTTATGAAGGACCTGTTCAGAAGAAATGATACGCTGGTTTCATTTTTAGATGAATATGATCTATTCACACTGTCCACAAGAGGGAAATAAAGTTTGATTGCTGTTATCTGGCAGACTGGTTTGGGGGTTCTATACAACACGCTCCCCTTGCGCTCTGAAAGTAAGATTATGCTGTTTCAGCAGCTCATTTTATCTTTCAGGTAAGAAACGCTAAAAATAAGGACCAAATACATTAAAATTCTTGTATACTGACTGGCATTGAGTCTGTTTAGCTATAGTTTTCAAGTTAGTCTTTCTGAAGTCTCGTTTTTGCACTTCACATTACCCAGAGCAGACCTGCCAAGTCTCCCGATTTCATCTAAAGACTCATGATGTAAGAGTTTGATTTCCAGTCTCCTGTTGAGACTTAAGAAATTCCCAATAATTTTGATTGCCAATTGTACTACATTATTACCTCAAGTTAATTTTCTAAAACAAGTGTCATATATATATATATATATATATATATATATATATATATATATATATATATATATTTTGTGTGACTCATGGAATGTTTGAAGATCAGATTTAAGGAGAAGCCATCAAAAGATATGGACAGTGTTGCATTTAATTGCCATGAGGAGGGGGGCATACCACGGGCACAGAGGTTTTTTCAGTTTTATTTTCTGCGGGCCCCTTTCTTGACTGTTAATTAAAACTGCTGCCCCGTGTTGAAAAATGTTCCGTTTTAATAGTGCTGGGACAAATATCCGAATTACATTTTTTTTTACATGATGTATTCGAAGGCAACAATAAAATGTCTGTGTCAGTCCGAAATTATATAATTGATAGAAAACGGAAATACACATCACAACATGTTTTGTCTTGCGCCTATTCACCATGTTACCAGGAGTCACGTGACAGCTTCTAGAAATTAATAGCAAGTGGAAAAAGATCTTAAGTGATCGCTGTTTTTGTTTTTGCTTTTGCTTTATGTTGTCAACCTGTTTTCTGTTATGTGGACTGTAATAAGTGAGCACCAAAATGGGGAGTTTTAAAAAAAACACAAACTATTATTCTACAAAAGCATCTGTTTTGTTTTGTGAACACAGTATAAGGGTAGCTTAGCCAGATATGTTGGTGTAACTCAGGCAGGAAGAAAGCAGCAGACACCGTTGTTTGAATAAAGAATGTGTAAAGCCAGATTAATACCTTTTAAAAACATGTAAATTATCTGAAATGATACCCTTCACTTTGACCTTTAGCCGCGTTACAGCATCTTTACTGGGTAGTTACTCAATATTTTCCAGATGATAAAGACCTAAAACTTTGAAATACTGGCCTTATGTTTCAGTCCGCATTGAAAATAAGCTCTAGGACGAGGTCAATTTCAAATATGGGTAAAAAGATGATGTGGCATTGAGATCATGAGGTTTCTACACCACACTTTGTGATATTGTCTCCAAATTCTTGATTCTCTCTGTATAGTGTAGTTGTCATCCAATCCTTCTGATGGTCTAGACTAGAGCAGTGGTGCGCAAACGTTTTGTATGCTGGGACAGAAGGATCATTGTGCACTGTCTGAAACTCCCCTGCCCACCATCACTTGTCAGACTAGCCAAAAGCTATATTCATGATTTTTTATGGAATTTATCTCTCTGACATTATCAAAGCAGTAACAGAAATCAATGTATGATGAGTGCAGTGTCTTAAACAAACATTACATGTGTTCAATATCTGAATAACTTGATGTGTACAAGCTACTGTACAAAATGGAGTCTTAGATTGCAGTAATGTATTTGCTCTATTTAATATTGGCTGATTGCAACGTTTATGCCAGACTAGACAGTGCAGTCTTGGTAGTTTGAGCTGATGGCCATACTGTAAGTCAGGTCCTGTGTTCAAGGCCCAGTATGACCCCTGGGGTGGGCAGGTCACATGCTGTGCCTTACTCCCTCCCCAGTTGTACAGCGTGGTTCAGTCCATGTACCGGGAAACAAAACTTCTGAATTAGGCGATCCTACAGGCAAATCACGTTTCTAAAAAAATACAAAAACACATTCTCTTCCCTCTGACATGTGTGAAGCAGACATAGGATTAATGTGCAGTGTGTCATTAGTGTTGGGGTTGAGATAAGCAAGCAGGCCTTCTTTTGTAAATGATCTGCAGTTGACTTTGTCTGTAGCAGGGTGCAAGCAATTAGACAGCCTTATAATAGAGGCCATTAGGAAAAAGATAAAGCCATGTGTGCCATATGCATTATGTTCCAATGATGTGGTGTGGCAGGATGTATGTATTGGTGCCCAGAGTGTGGGTGATCACAGGTGATTTAAAATTTATATTTTTATTTAGGCATGGGGATTGCACAATTGCTTCACATGCAGATAAAGTGTGTGTTAAGATGTGGGTACAGGGATTGCACAAATTAGTTCACGTGCTGGGATTCAAGTGAATGATTAATTAGTAATAGAATCCCAGCTCAGCTGTATATATATGTGTATGTGTATATATATATATATATATATATATATATATATATATATATATATATATATATATATATATATATATATGCACAAATCACTCACTTGGGTTGTTGTGTTCAGGGCGGAACAAGTTGTAAGACAAGAGTCATTAGTAAAGCAATTGCACGATACTTGTTTGTTCCGTGTCTGTTTGTTTTTGTTTGTCTGTTTTGGCCAACGTGCCATTTTATTTTTATAAAATCTTTTTATTTATAATTAAATCTGCGCAGCAGCGTGTTACTTACAACACTGTGTCCTTCCTGGTCTGACATCCCCACAAAGCCAGCCTGTTCACATATGGGTATTGAGAAATAGTTTCAGGATGCAATTTGTGCACTAGTGTGCATGTGTGAACTATTAACCTATTTGCACAGTCCTTGGTTAAATGAGAGCAGAAGCCTTTTAAAATCCCCCCTTCAAATTTCTTGAGTCTGTATCCCAAAGATTTTGGACATTTCTGCTGCCCTGGCGTGAAGAGAGTGAAAGAAAGGAAAAAGCTTTTATGGATGAAAATATGAGCTTTTAAAATACAAAACAAACTATATATATATATATATATATATATATATATATATATATATATATATATATATATATATATATATATATATATATATATATATATTACAGTATTCAGTTTCACATATTTTTCATTTACATTTCCTTATTTCCTTATAATGGGATTTTCTTTAGCACCCAGTTCCCCCTAGATACTGGATGTTGTAACTGAAGCAGAGGTCTTAAAGATCGTTTATCTCACCTGCACAGATACTTTTCTCTTTTATGATGGCTTTTTACATCTGGTATTGCAAGAATGCAGGGAACCAGAGGCAGGTAAGTAAAGTAGGTGAGGTGGCAGGGGTGGAGCGTGGGCTATATCACTGAACCTTCCCAGCTGCAGTACCTTCAGAGTTTTACTGAGGTGGTACTGTGTGCATTCAACAGAACCTGAACTTCAAGGCAGTTTAGAAACAATGTATGGATGATAGCTTTGATTTACTGAAGTGCCGCCAATCCTGTGTGGCTGTACTGCCAGATAGGGGCCCATCTTTCCAACAGTCTCAACCCCTTGTTTTAAGTGAGTCACAAGCTGCAGGATCACTGCTCTCCCACTGCATAGAACACTGCAGAATGGTGTACTCTGTACTCCCCAGGTCACCTGACAGAACACAGAAAAACAGGATGTAATTTTGGATCACCTGCTTAATCACACGTGTGCCTGACTGGGGTTTGAAAGCTGGGTGGCGTGGGCTGGCAGATGGTGTTTGGCTCCCCCAGTGTGTTGTAGGGAACACCTGGCCTGGAATTCATGCACTCTGGGTTTCTATTTTTTTTTGTCTTCATACATTCCACATCTATGCATTTTTTAGACCTGGTGGGTTTGAGGTACTTGGGGGATGATGATTTTGTATGTGTGTACAGCATGTGTTGCCCCCCCCCCCCCCCCCCCCCTCTTTTCCGCTATTGGTGCTCAGAAGCCAAGGACTGTATGATCTACTACTATAAGTAGCAGTACCAATAGCCCTGCTAAGGTCAGGCGCTCATACAACATGCAATACTTTGTTTGGGGATTTGGTCTAACCAGTGAAACCACAGGTATTCTTAACTTGTGTGTGTGAGCAACAAATATGTAAAATATGAGATCTTGGTACCCCAGCTTTTTCAAGAACCATTAGAGGTGTGTGTGTGTGCGTGCATGCGTGTGTCTGTACTCAAGGTCACTGTCCTGCCCTTCCCTCCCCACCCCAGCTGGGAATTGTTGCTCTTGCTGCAGCAGGGTTCAGTTATCTCTCACACTTGGTCTCTCTGCCGCTACACTCTTTTCTAATGCTGTTTTCAATCCAGAATGGGCTAGTGGGTAGTGATAAGGACAGGTGGTGCATTCACCTGTCAGTGTATAGAGGAGAATACAAAGATGATGCTGTAGCGATCTCAGTTCCCGCAGGCAGGCGCATCACACAGGGTGAGGCAATCCACACACAGGCGGAGGGCGGACGCGAACCCGGGACTTCTCGCACTGAAGCATAGCGCCAATACTGCTGTACAAAAGAGCCGGCTTAGTTGCAAGGAGCGTATATCGGGCTTATGTCTTTGTGTGTGATTACGTCACCTACCAGCCCTACTGCTGCCTTCCCCCATGCACGCTACTCTCTCCCCTGCCAGCCTCAAGTCCGCCCTGGACTTGCTAACCAGGTTACAGTCCGACGAGTGCGTATCGGGGTACCTGCGTCCTCTTCCAACACCTACCAGCCCTACTGCTGCCTTCCCCCGTGCACGCTACAGATGCTTTGAGGCTTCACTCTATGCAAGGTAGTGATAGTAGAATACAGAACCAATATGGTGTATGTGAGGGTACTTTTATGAGGTGCGCTTACAATATATTTAAAACCAACAACATGAAATAAACAAATTAAAAAATGATTGCTGTTATTGTAATACCATTTGTGCATATAAAAAAAGCCGAGATACTAACCTTAAAAAGTGGAGCTGCACATTTTAATATATAAAATCCATCATGTGTTTTTTTTTTTCCCCCAACAGAGTAGTTAAAATGTTTAGATTAAATTAAACTAGTATTTAACATTTTCAATTTAACCTTTACACATTCCAAATGTACATGAATTAATTCGCTAAATGCTGTGTTTTGTACAATTTGTAACCCGCAGTAAACGGTAATAAATAAATCAATAGGGCTAACTGCTGGTTTGGCATTTTGGAAATGGATATTGATTTCCTGAAAGGAGAACGCAAGGAGCCTTTAGTGTATTAACTAATAGGGTCAATAAGGAATTGGAAATGAATTGGCTTTTTGATTGCAGTAGCTCTGATCTGGGCGGTGGCAGATCCCCGCACTAATGTATTTAGATGTTCCCTGCATTAACTGGAATGCAATTAGCTTGTAACACAGTGTAGTTGCTGTACAGAATGTTATTTGTCACCATGCTGGGATGCTGGTCCACTAGATTGAGCTGGTCAGTATTAGTGAGCCCTGTCTATCAGTGTTCATTATTGTGAAACCCTGTTTGTTGGTTTAGGATACAGTACTGTGCAGGTGTGTGTGTAAGTGAGCCCCCTGCGTGCTCGGATGTAAGTGATCTGTGTGTGCACTGAAAGATGACACTTGTGCTTTGCGGGAAGTGGAGCTGTACTATAGGTTCCCATGGCAACAGTTGCAGATACCTTCCTGCATGCATGTCCCACCTCGCTGTCATGGTAACACTGTGTGCTCGTGTCTGTCAGTGTTTTTCTAGGAAGCAAAGGCGCCATGTGATTTGATTTTTAAACTAGCAATCATTTAAAGGAAAGGGACGGGGAAGTTTTTAGTTATGAGCTGGATAATTACACGATGATGTGTCAAAGCTAGCACTTCCTTTCAGATGGTTCTGAGTGAGGCTCCAGGCTTTTCTGTCCAATGTTTTTGCTTATATCCCACACAGAGCCTGTACTGTAGGTCTCCTGGGGTGATATTAAGACTGTGTCATTTAAACAGTCTTCTCACTCTACCTACATTACTGCACCATGAATAAGGAGATTTTGTAAGCACCTATAAACTGTAAAATTCCCCCTCTGTGTACTGCACAGTTGCTTGTCTGTGCAGTGAAAGTCCTGAGGGATTGCAATGCAAGACGCAGGACTGCCCTGCAGTGTGGTGTGAGGCCCTGTCAACTCGCTAGTTGTACCTGTGGCGTGTGCAATGAAAGCCCTGCACCAGAAACTCTGCTGCTGCCTCTCTACTATTCATAGGTCAGATGCCTGTGTCCAGCTGGACTTTATTCTGCAGCCAGCATTGGGGAAGTGTTCACTTTTACTTTTTTTTTTCTTTTTTTTAATAGATTTAGTCGTTGCCACTTATTTTTTATTATTTTCTCCCCAATTTGAAATGCCCAATTATTTTTAGGCTCAGCTCACCCCCACCACCCCTGCGCTGACTCGGGAGGGGCGAAGATGAACACACGCTGTCCTCCGAAGCCGCCCGCTTCTTTACACTCTGCAGACTCACAGTGCAGCCGCCTCAGAGCTACAGCGTCGGAGGACAACGCAGCTCTGGGCAGCTTACAGGCAAGCCCGCAGGCGCCAGGCCGGACTACAGGGGTCGCTGGTGCGCGGTGAGGACACCCTGGCCGACCTAACCCTCCCTCCCCCCAGGCGACGCTCGGCCAATTGAGCGCCGCCCCCTGGGAGCTCCCATCCACGGTCGGCTGTGGAATAGCCTGGATTCGAACTCGCGACGTCCAGGTTATAGATCGGTTATAGAGCGCATCCTGCACTCTAGCGAGTGCTTTTACTGGATGCGCCACTCGGGAGCCACTTCTCACTTTTACTTTTTAAACCTTTCAACACTCCCCACCTACAAGTGTGGTTCATCCCTGAAATGTGTAAACTTGCAGTGGAATACTGTAGCTACTATAACATAAGCTAGAATTAAGCAACTGTAAGATCCTGACCTTTGGGACCATAGTGAAAAAAGGCACAAGCTGAAATGTTTGTCTTAACTTAGTTTCTTATAGTGTTACCTTAGAATTCTGATAGAACAAGCAAGTTGAAGTTATGGAGGACTGACCTCTGCCACCTGTCCACCGGCCAGGGTGTTTTTTATTCCGTTATTGGTACTGCCGTTTTCATTGTACCGATACCTGGAAGTATTTATATCCGCTGTTGTAAAACCTACTAGAATGGCATTCCCCATTGGTTTGCAAGCATCCGTTACCCCAGATAAGTAAACTGATTGCCAGGCAGTATTCATATCTTACACAGACTTGCTTGAGAGACAACTTCTGTTCAAATTTAAAGATTATGGTATCGTATGAGGTGGCAATGTGAACTAATGATGTCATTTGAGTTTATTAACTAATTACAGCTCTTACTGTCTGTGTGATGATGACAGCATGGATGCTCTAAACACAACTGTCATGTTTATGACATCAGTGGAAATTATCAGTTGATTCAATTTTAAACTAAACACTTTTATAAAAATACATTCAGGAATGGCAATAAGACTCCTAATGCATAGCCGTTTTACCCATTCCAGGTATTAGTAGGAGGTTAATTAGATATGGTGTATAAGTAATGTGCTTGCTGTTCACACTTATCTGCGAGCAAAGGGACGAGTTCGTTTTTTTCAGGACCAAGTCTGTTTGTTCTCAATGCAGTTTTCAAGTGAACTCGGTGCTAACCAGACTCTGTGCGTTTGTCAAATGGATCGAGACCAACTCTTTAGGTGGACTCTGTACGGTTCGTTTCCCAAGCGGACTTTGTTGTTCACAACAAACGTACTGAACTGTACTGTGTGCGGACCAAACCCTCTAAATGGACCCAGTGTGAACACGCCCTTATTAACCTCCTAGTAAAACCAAGAACTGATTGAACTGCTATGCAGTGGGATCCTTATTTCTATCCCTGTACTTGTGACTTTACAAAAGGTTAATTTAGATATTTAATTGTTGTGGTGGTGTGGCCATGGGTTTGGTGTGACTCAGTGACTCCTGCTGTATATTGCAACTTGTCTGTGCGTGACTATGTCCAGCAGGAATAATGACTTCAAATCAGGATTTTAATAATCAGCAACCATCCAAGAACACAGCAATATAGTATCTGCTGAATATGGGTGGTGGGTGGTTGTGTGTGTGTGTGGTGCTGAAGTATTGCAGGGTAGTGAAATACAAAGTCTCTCTTCATTCACACACAGTGGAATAGTAGAATTCAATAAGACGCTGTATAATTAACATTCTTGGAAAACACATCTCTTACCCTTGATTGGGATTGTTCAACAAAGACATGCCATTGTCATGCGAAATTTGGTTCCCTATGAAATATGGTGTCCCGTCCCGTCTCCCCCCCCCCCCCCCCCGGGCTATTTTTTACAGACATGTAAATTATTCTATTAATTATTGCACTGATTAATTATGTATGAAAATGTATTAGGTCTGAGCAAGTAATACTGTTGATAACTAAAAGAAATGGGTGTGATAGTGAATGTTTCTACATTTGTCATCTTGTAACACTGAAGACTTGAAACATGTTGAAAAATGTGTTACCATTTCATGTCATTTGTGTCCGAAGCAGTAAATAACTGTAGAACTTGAAAAATAGCTAGCCTTTAGGTAGGTGTGACGAGGTACTCCCCGCCCCTGTGCATATTTTATGTTTTGTGTTTGTTGTATTATTATTTAAATGTGCTGTTTTGTGTTTATTTAAAAACACACAGTTTTATTGTTATTGTTTGACAGCCTGGATGGGATTAAAATGCCCCATCCAGATAAAATCGTGAGAATGCGTTGTCCACAGCGAGTGATTACAAACTGGCTGTTGACCACACATATGAGAAAACCTGTGCCATATGTGTTTGAGGGGTAAACTAGGTAATTGATAGCCAGTTGATCCCTCTGCCACAATATTAAAGACCCACAGCTTTGGCTGAATGGAGAGTGTGTTCAGAGTGGAGAACCGGAGAGACGCGAGTGAAACAGAAACTAAAGATAAAACAGTTGCTACTCATGCTGGATTTGGACCAGCACGATACTTGTTTGTTCAGTATTTGTTCAGTGCGCATCAGCGCTTTTATTTAGCCCAGTGCTGTCTGAGTATCAATTTCCTGCCTGGTCTGACGTCGCCACACAGGCCATCATGTCACAGTAGGCTATTAAAGCTAAACAAATACTTTGTTTAATATTCTTTTATCAAATAAATTATCAATGTAAATGCTGTACACGGTCGTTTTCTTTTTTGCTTGTTTTACAAAACAAACATTTTTATTTGTTTTGAAGTCATTTTAACAATGTTTGTGGGATAAGACTCACTACTCACAATCTCATTATTATATTAATCCGTCACATATCTGACTGCGGTGGGACCAGAGTAAGGGCGGATATGTAAAAAGTCGGATGAATGAATCCTGTTTTAAATACCATTATACACAGCTGTAACCATTGACGGACTGAAACTAAAAATTGGCCCTGGCATTTTAAAGCACACCGGCCCACGTTGTGGCTGTGACGATACTTAGTAAGTATAAGAATGCAGAATTTCGTTCTGACAGAGAATTACAAATAACAAGATGTTTAGCAAATTTCAGTTACAAAGAGTGAACTAAAACCAGACTATTTTCTTGTGACAGGACTGTGTTACTGTTCGCTGTAAATATACATAAACTGCAGGATACCTACAGACATATTTGGAATGCAGTGTGCAATGGGTTCGCTTATGTATTTAAATAATATATTATTATTGCAGGCATTTAGCAGGTAATAACGAAGGTAATATTAACAAGGTTTTATATGCAAGCTGAACATACAGATGAACTTACTTTCTCCCATCACTACTACTGTTCTATCTTTTTCTTTTCTTTCCACTAACTTTCCATTTCATGAAACAAAACTTATGAAAGGACTACCCTCAAACCAGGATCCCTGCTCATTACTAAAACAAATTAATATATAGGTTTGCTTCATTATTCAGATTAGTAAACTCAATCTCCTTACATTTACCTCTGAAGTGACTGACTAGAAGGTCACATCCATCCCTATAAGCAACAAGTCACAAAAATAAGAAAATACTGGCAACTTATTTTACGGGATGAGCAGACTTTGCAGGAGCGCACTCCTTTCTGCAACTCTGTCTATTACTCCATCCGAATTAAGGCTCATGAGAACATCCTTTTCAACTGCCGTAAGCATGAACGACTCCAAGTGCTCCTGGGATACAGTCAGTTCTTGATGAACTTCGAGGTGGAGAAGCTTCTCTCACAGGCAACTTGTGTGAAAGAGAGTGTCAGTAGAAACTTGTAGGCCAGGCCAAACACGTTTATGCATCAGTCAAAAAATGGTATTGCCACAGAACTTGATAGCAACAAATAGCGCAGTTATTGCATGCTGAACATAGCATATTCACCAACTCCATTTCTATGTCCTCATCACACTCGTTACTCTTGTCTTTCCCAGATGTTTCTGTTGCCATCCTGACCACGTACTCTTCTGGTGCTAATCTCTTCATCTTGTCCCAGTTAAAAGCCAGACTGATTAATTCAGATTAATTTGCACTGTGGCTCCCTCATTGAACTTGAGCAAGCGTTTGCTTAATTCTTCCAGTGCCGGTGACTGAAGCCCATGATCTCTTATGTCAGAAAAGTTCTGAGGATCTAGACAAGCAAGGTCGCCATAGAGTGTTCCGCTGGAGAGAAATGTGACAATAAGGTTGATTGTATAAAGCAGAATCTGGGTGTGAAAATGATCCAAATACTTTTCTCAGTGCTTTATCTAGACCACCAGCGAGTTTTGCCAATCATAGAGTCTTCAATGATGAGTGTCCTGACTGACATTTTTCCCATGTGCTGATCCTTTGCCATGACTCCTGAAAAAACACTTTGACGTCATTCATCAAACTGAATAGTGATGCACTTGCAGTCACAACCTTTGTTGCATTTTTCAGTACCTGTACTTCTGAGGTAGTCATGGTATGCAAACTTAGTTTTGCACGGACACCATGGAGGAGCTGGCACACCTGTGAAAGTAGAGTGCCAGCTCCTCCATTAAGAGAAGGCTTCAATGTGTCCTTGACAGCGTGTTCAATTCAATTCTTCTTCTTTGTTGTGGCAATGTGCTCTTCTGACCCAGAGACCCAAACCTTTAATAAAAGGTCTCGCCCAGTATCAACAGTGCAGGGGAGTGGATGTGTGTATTATTGATGTCTTTCAGATTGCCTTTCACCAAGGTGCTGGGTTCAGTGTGTGCGAGTGGGGCCTGAAGTAGGGCAAGGCTAGAAATACTTAATTCTTAAAAGCTGTTATCTTTGCTGCGCTTTATCACTGCCGTTTCTCTGGGTAGAGCCACACAAGCACACATTTTTGACTACAGCAGTATATTTATTGCTTTGTAAGCTTAAGGAGAACAGTGTGTGTGTGTGTGTGTACTTTATTGGCTGGTTTGTTAATCTTAGGCTTGGATCATCTTTGAAATGTGACCAATATAGTTAGGATTAATAGAAAAAAAATGCAATAACTGTTTTGCCTGGAAACTGGCAACAGACAAAGATGCAACTTGCAGTGCAAATAGTAAAACCAATTGGGACTATTGTTGAATGTACCGTAAAAAAAAAAAAAATTCCGGAAACATCAAAAATACTGTTGGAAGTTCCTGGAATCGCGTAACATTCTCAATGTTGGGAATATCTCTGTCAGACTGGGCAGCATTGAGCTAAATGGGGAGGTGTAGCAGAATTTAAATATTCAGGGCAGACAAATAACCAGCACTGGCTAGTGAGAAAGAGATTGGGCTGCAATATTAGCATAGTATTAGAATATTAGAAGATCATGTCAAAAATAGTTGCCTTCATGTATAGGAAGGCACTATGAGCTTTTTTTCAGTTGTTGCGTAAAAACTCTAACTTGCAAACATTTTAAATGAGTCAAATGGGTCAAGGTTCAAGTATATTTTCCTCTAGAGGAATGATCACTTTTTGACGTCACTACTGTGGTATTATGCCTTTTTTTTAGAATGGATCAGGATGCAAATATAGCCTTCATCCATGTATTATAATATGATATCCACAGCAATGCCTATTGAATTCTGATTAAAACTGGTTCTTTACCACAAGGGTGTCGGATATGTGGTGGAACCTGCATGTCCTGCACTGATATGTATGCCAAACCATTTTACCATTTCTATACGGTCGTGGGGATTTAGCTCTTCATGACACTGTGAGGGTAGCTCAACCATGGTGGGGGTGCTTAGTGGAGTCTCAGTGATGAGGTCTAACCCCCCCCCCCCCCCCCCCCTCTTCTCTCTCTCTCTCGGCAGGAAGAACCGGGTGGAATGGCAGTGGGTGGAGCAGAGAGCCACGGTGGGCAGTCGGTGGGCATGGCTACAAGCACAAGTGTCTGACCTGGAGTACCGTATCCGGCAGCAAACTGAGCTTTACCGGCACATCCGTACCAATAAGGTACTGCACTGCTGCACTGACCGACTGACACATGTCTCTGTCTGCTTGCTTTTCTGTACTTAGTGACATATTGGCCTGTTCTGTGATTGCAACACTTTAAAGTTATTAGACATTCTGGTATAAATTACATTAGGCTGGATCTGTCTGTGGCTAATTGTTGTCCTTCTCCACTCCCCCTCTCTCTGTGTATAGGTGCCGGTGGTTCTGTGTGAAGCCCCGTCTCTGGAGTCCCTGCTGAGAGAGCCCTCTCGCTTGGGGCCCGGGCAGACCCCTGTCTCTTCCTCTCTGCACAGCCCTGCGCAGCTCTTACACAACCTCAGCCACCAGGTCAGTGTGAAAATGTAATTCAATTCCACCTACAGGGCTTTAGTATGTATTGTCAGTGTTACCAACACAACTTACCATGCTTTTGTAAATGAATGCAGGTTTAGATGATTTGTAATCATCTTCAGCCATGTGAGCCCTTGTAGTTGGACACAGGTGCATGAGCATATGAATGAAACCAAAGGAGTAGTAACTGCATTTCCACACAAAACAGTGTATATAAGCTCATGTCTCTATTTGCATGATTATATACACACACACACACATACACACACAGATAGACAGTGTCTCCCTCTGCTGGTGGGAGTGTGTTAACAGTGTTGTTTGTTCCTCAGAGCTCTCATGTGGCCCAGTCTCTGGGCAGTGTGCTGTCCCCTTCCAGCTCCTCAGGGTCCCCTTGCAACTCCTCGAGAGTGCTCAATGGCTCCCTCCACAGGTCAGTCTACTGCATATCTCACAGACAATCTCACAGACACAGACGGCCTCCATCCCACACTATCCACAGGGGATGTTCCAGGACAAGCTGCACAGGGCACTAGGGTGGCCCCTCTGTAGAAGTCTTGGGGAAAGGCTGGGGTACTATCTGCTGTTTTGTGTTGATTTATCTTCTTTATGGCTCTTTAGAGGGGTGAAATCTCATTAGATTGTTTTGCAAAACTGAGCATTATTCTGTTTTTCTAAAACATCTGATGGGTCTTCTTTATCTCGTTGTTGGCACACAAGACAGGTTTTGAGTTCAGTGCTGCAGTCACAGTTAGCCTTTGTGTGGGGGTATATACTGTATATATTTGAATTGTGTATTGCTGGATGAGTGTATAGCTAGGGATAGCTCATGCAGCATTCCAAAATGATAAAAAGGTTTTAGTAATTAGTTTTGGGTTAAATATTTATATTTTTATGTTATTATTTGAAAATCAAAGGCGTTTTATATAAATTACTAATATTTTCAACAAATTCAACAGTAAAACTTTATTTTGGTTTATATACTGTACCACAATAAAAGTATGTAAAACATCTCCATAAAAAAAGTTTTGTAGAAAGACAGAGCCCTCTTGTGGCAGTAATCTGCTGTTCAGCTTCAGTGAACTTCCTGAAATCCATTCAGCTGTCGGCCTCTACAGACTGTTCCAGGTTGTGCTGTGCAGCACCGTGTATCTGCAGGAGGCACCTCAGAAATAACCAGCGATAGCAGCTTATGACATGGGCATTAGTCTGTCATGTAACATTTAGATTTCACATGTTATGTAACCACAGAGTACCCTTTTAGATATGTATCTGGTTGGTTCTGCCAAGATCATGCACACAATATACCAGGGGTGGGCAGCCCCCGTCCTGGAGGCCCATTCTTTTCTTGCTTTTCTGATTCAACAGAATCAACTTTTCGATTCAAACAATTCTATTGGAATGAAGCCCAGCACTAGAAAGGCCAGCTTTGCCCACCCCTGCAGGATGCAGTTTTTAGCAATGTCAGTGACAGCTCAATACAGCGCATTGTGGTCTACAGAAAGCTGTGTGGTTTTTAAGAGGGCACTATCGACAGACGAAGCTTTGAGACAGATGGCCTTTAGTACAGGAATGGCCATATGTAGTGGTTGTGGCAGGGCTGAGGCCTGCCCCTAGAAAATATCACCAATGTTTATTTAATTTGTATTAGGAAGGTTCATGGTGCGGGTCCTCCCTGTGTAGCAGGGAGTAGTGCACAGCCTGAGCTTGGCCACCTTTGTTTTAGTAGTTTTTGTACTATTGTTGGTACCCTAGTGGCAGCCACCAACACCACAACTGCAACAACTGGTTGTTTGTTTAATAAAACCTGGACTCCTGTGCAGTGTTTCAACATCAAATCTTCTGTGTCTCTCATCTCTCAGCAGATACTCACAGTAACAAAAAGCCCCTGTTACAGTGGTTAATAGAAATAAATAGCAAGTATTAAATAAAATAAGTGACTTCTATACAGTAAAACCTTGATTATCTGCCTCGCTATAACCTGTGTTGTGCACTGTGCTCTTCTGAACTGCAGTCCTAGAAGCTCTATTCAGCCCACAATTTCTGGTATTTACAGAGCAGTCTAGTACTGTTTTGTTGTATAGTTACAGGTAAAGGGGCTGAATTCTAACTTTATATTGAGAGTCTTATAAACAATTTCACAGCTGCAATTTGATTATCCAAACACCCCTGGTCCCAACCAGTTTGGATAATGGAGGTTTTACTGTATAAAGAGAAATCTTTATTTACAGTTCCCTGACAGTGATTCAAAGGTGTGTTCTCCTCTGACTATGTCTGTGTGGCCCTCAGCTCTGAGGTCTGTGACGGCTCTCCGGAGGCTTTCTGGAAGAGGCAGCGGGTAGACAGCCTGACCACCCCGCCCTACCTACTGGACAGCAGCTGTGTGGCAGCCCGGGTTCGACCGCTGCAGCGCCACCCAAGACGCAGGCTGGTACGCATTGGTGGGGCACCCTACATGCGCTCCAAGGTACGCCTCACTGCACATTGTCCAACTGTCTATCCAACACAGTATAATCATCATCTCAATGTATACAGTATATTAGAAACCTGTTCTGGCAGCCACAGAGACTGCTCTATGAGCTAGACAGAGAGCTGGTCCTAATAGAGAAATGGAAAGGGATACACTGTGGTTCTAGTGCTGATCTGCTCTTTATATCCCAATTTAAATAACTGAAATAAGAGTTTAGAAGCTTCATGTTTGACTGGGTGTACCTGGAATCTAAACTGTTTCCTCCCCCCTCTCTCCCAAGCCTCTGATGCTCCGCTGTAGCTGTGAGCTGCCCTCCTCCTGTATCCTCTGCGGCGGCCGCCGCCTCCCCACTCAGACCCCCGATCACAGCGGCTGCACTGTGGAGGAGCGTGGGGCTGCACTGGAGCCATCATTCCACCCCATCCTCTCCTTCTCACACGGTGAGTCTTCCAAGGGCCACAGACCAGTACTTGGGAAGAAGAGGGCTATTACAGAAAGCGTTTCAGTCTCCATATTATGTAGCATTTAAATAGTTTTTATTTTTCTGCTCTTCTGCATTGCTGAAAATACTTTATGGGGGTTGAATAGTTCAAAAGAATGTGCAAATCAAGGAGATCTAGCAAGTGTTAAAATAAACTTTTGGTAATATGCAGACCCTGTTGGTGCGAGGTGGTGCAGCAGACTAATATACTAGCCTTTCACCCACAGAGGCCTGAGTCCGTCTTTGGTCACAAGTTAAATTTTGTGGTAAAGGCTTTTTAACAGAAAAAACAAAAACAAAAACGGACAACAAAACTAACATAAAATTGAATGCAAAAACAGTACCACCCCATTTCAATATTGTGTGTGTGTGTGTGTATGTTGGCGCTACTCTCTTCAGATCTTCCTCTTCACCTGCTTGTGGAAGGCAAGCTGCAGGATGCTGGTCAGTCTCTGAGCCCTCACTGGTTGAAGGAGGGCAGGGCCTCCCCAGGACCACACAGGCACCCACAGGGGGAGTCGGGCCCCACACTGCACAGGACGAAGGAGGAAACACATGGGCCTCACAGGGTCAAAGCTCTGCGGCTCTCTCAGATCAAGAGAAAACACACAGACCCCTCCAAGAACGCCTGCCACAAGCTGGCCTCTTCACTGCTCTCCTCTGCCAGTGAGTACCCCCAACCTGGCCTGTACTACTTCACAGTGTGAGGTTAGAACATTTGCAGTTGCAACGTTAGGCAACTGTGTGCCATATGGTATAGAGGTTAGACGATAATGACATCTTCATAATTATCAGCTAAAAATGATATAATTAACTCCCATTAATTGTGAATTTTGACCTAGTTATTATTTTTATTTTGTTTTACTCCACAGTGAAGGATAGACTGAAATAATGGATTTGTTTTTCATTTTTTCTGTTTCCCTGTTTAATTACCCACCCCTCTTTCTGGACAAAAGTGAGAGGGACATCTTGGTAGCAGTGGCATTGCTCGATATAACTTTAGATGACTGTCAGAATGACTAATATTGACAGTAATGCGTATCCATAATCTAGATACCTTTTAATAATGTTATTAAGGCCCCTGCGATTCTTTAAGATATTTACAGTTTATTTCGTGGCTGACAATGCTGTAAAACTGCTTGCTAAACAAACAGATTCTAACTTGCTGTCTCTCCACCTCCGTTCCAGAATATGGACACAGTAAAAGCAGTTCTGAGCGGTTACTCAAGCATCGCTCAGAGAGCTGGCAGACAGCTCCCAACTTCCAGACTATTCCCACATTGGAGAAGAGCCAATCCCAAATCAGGAAACTTCATTCCACCCTCCACCCTTCTGGTGAGTACCAGTGAAAAATGTGCATAATTACTCATTTGACTTTTAAATACAGTATATGTATATACAGTATATGTATATCTAATATATTTGCAAATATTTATTGCCATGCTGTCACAACAAAAATAAATACGGTAAATACATGAATAAACCTTTAAAGCAAAGAATCCCATTAAGTTGCTGCATCCAGCATATGCTACTGTATTATGATTGATCAGCAATAGACATTGTTGCCAGACACTGAATTCCCTTTGGTATGGTGGTTGACTGGAGGACTGTGTAGTGAAAAAAAAAAAAAAAAATCCCTGGAGAGTTCGTCACCACAGAGTGAAGAAGCAGGAAAGTGAGGTTGCTGACAACAGCCTAAAGCAGGGCTTCGGCAAACCGTCAAAAAAACCCAGGCAGAGCGGAAGTGCAAGCTTACCACCGATAGATGTGTTGACCAAGAAACAGCACTGTAATGATTTCATCAGGGAAAGATGACGAGGGATCTGAAGAATGGATCCCAACAGCCACCAGCCAGTACAAGTATACGAAAGGACTGAGTTATTTTAGAGTAAGATAGTAGCTTTGCGCGCAAGGTACTCTTTAAGGGATATGTGTTATCAGTGTTAAGGCTTAATTAAATTGTTGTTTTTTTTACATTAAGTATGTTGTGGCTGTAACTAATTCCAGCATCGATCCCAACCTAGATTTCATGCCGTCATAGAGACCAAAAGGCTTTGTGACACATACTATACCTGTGTCCCTAGTGGGACATCGGCAAAATAGTTTTCACTGACATTTCCTGTTTTATAGTATGCTGTTTATATATTATATATTCTTATAAAAAAAATAAATACAAAAGAGTTTTTAACAACTGAAAAGAATATGAGGCTGGAGCCAAATTAGTCAATAATGAACAATTACCCAATTAAGGCTCCAGCCACATTCTCACATGTATTTCTGGCAGGGAGGAATTTAACCCCCTCCCTGCTGATCCAAAACAAACAATAGCCAAAATCATAATAATAATAGAAACAAATACATATATAGACATAAAAACAGAAATAAATCATAACAACAAAATAATATATACATTAATAAAGGGGCAGGCACCCCGTCACACAAGCTTTAATTGAAGGAGGGTTAATTGGAATAATTAACCAAAGAGAGTATGAGTTCGGGACTTTTTCAAGATGCTTGATCTACAGAGACAAGTGGACCAGTGAAACTAGACTGGAAGTGACAAATTGTTCTCTGCCTTTTTGTGTTTCATCGCCTCTGCTCCATCTTAGAGCAACGGTGGATTTGTGTTCAAACCACAAGCCTGCAACCTTGAATACAATAACAATCTCACAGGCTCCTGCTGGTGATTGCAGTTGGAAAAAGCGTACAGACAAACCTCAGTAACTCCTCTCTTAATCAACCTTTACCTTAATCAGCGCCGCTATCCAACTTCCATTCAGCACAGTTCATGCTGCTTGCATTCTGATTCCTCATACTGCTTCTGTTTCTGTTAGCTGCTACTGGCCAGCATTAATGTCCGTATAATCGCTGCAGACTTTAAAGTTTATGTGTAACATGTTGTCATGACCTTAACAATGAAAAGAACAATTACAGGTACATTATTTAAACAGTTCTTGTATTTTTTAAATGAGAAACACTTTGGTTTTATTACAGAAATAAATGAAAAACTTTAAAAGTGAATATGTCTATTTTCTTTATGTGATATACTTAGTATTTCTAGGAAAAAAATGCAGCACTCTAAGACCACCAAATAAATGTGTTTGAGAACCTTCAGACATTAAACTGATTGGTTGTTTGATTTAATCCTTTGATATTGTTTGACAGATTAATGCATTCTGTAGCTTTGTGAACTGCATAAAGGAATCACTTCTTTACTCATCTAGCTATTCTGTTTTCTATAAACTGCTTTACTTTACCAGAGTAGTTATATATTGTTATTGATACATCTTTGTTATATAGTTGATCTTTTGACATATAGGGGTTAGATTTCCCAGGTAATTTGACACTACCATATGCCTTTCGTCAAATTTGGGGATGATGGTCTTAAATAATTGAACACCTTGAATCTTAATCACAGTGCTCATTGAGACAGATGTGTCTCTTGACGATGGTGCTGTAACTGTGTCTTCTCCATGGCCAGGCTGTGCGAGTCGAGCTGAGAAGCTGCAGAGGGGCGCAGGCAGCCCCAGTCTCTACATTCCCAAACCCTGTCCCGAGGCCCTGCCCCAGACCACAGCAATCCCTGCCAGTGACCCCACACTGACTGGCTCCCTCACCACCACCACCACCCCACAGGTGAGAGACCAAAGATAGACACTGAGTCACAGGGTTTGTTTCTGTGTGATAAATATATTGCAGGTAAATATAAGGACAGTCACCATGGATTCCATTTGTGAAATTAAACCGTTGGTTTTACTGTTTCTCTGCATTTAGAAATACTGAAAAGAAACGTAATACATTCAATATCAAATGTTTGGACTAAATGTCTTTATTAATGTCTTGAAGACTTCTAGTTGAAACATTAGTCATTTTAAATGTAATAATTTTCTGTATTCTATCTATTTCAAAATTTACCACCATTGATTATGGATATTTTATGATGACTCATGGTGGAATGAATACAGTATGTAAAATTCCAATAATTAGCTCGTGCTTTCTGGAGCGGTTTTTAAACAGCAAGCCTCTGGGACAAATCAGTACAACTCCATCCCACAAGACAGTGTGCAAAAGTAGCATTCCCACTAACCTTTTTTTTTTTTACAAATGGCAAAAGAGGAAGCTTGTATCCTTTCGCTTAACCTGCATACTGTTTGTAAACCAGGTGGACTGTCAGTATTTTATGATTAAAAAAATCAATGAAATGTGGGTTTTCACGAAACATACCAATGACTTTACAATGGATCACCGGCCTTATAAAGAAGCCACCCAATCACTTGTATTTACTGCACCAAGTATCTGTGTATAAGACTGTGTAAACACTAAGGCTAACATCTATGTTTGGCCTGAATATTTTTGTCAAAGGTTAAATGTTTAGGCAAAATTAAACTCTATAACAACTGTGAAGTGTCAGGGTTTTCAAAATAAGCCGGCTACCGGTGCAATTCATTGCCTAATACTATATTTGCACTGGCTACTTTATTAAAAAATATTACGATTATTTTCGGGTATTATCATTCAGTCCATCTTTTGTCGTATTATGATACTGTAAGGCGATATTATAGTACATAATAGCTACAAAAAAAAATATCCCTTTTGTTGTGATATCATAAAAATATGTACCCAGCTGTACACCTGTAAGAAGAAAGGCATGATGGGATATCAGCTGAAACCTTGTCAGCTGATATACAAATGCTTAAGTGCAGAGGTGCTGTATATTAACACTAGCAGAATACGGTAACCCCAGTTGCACCAGTTGTGATGGTGGCCGAAAGTGAGAGTACTGTTGTGTAAAAAATAAATGCTTAAAATGAACAGCGAAAAATAAAAATACATTTGTTTGTGTGCTGCACATGTGCCATTAACAAAATGCCCAGAAAATTGTAAATAAAGAAAATAATTTTAATGAAGGGCTGTAATGCAGCAAAAAGCTCAATAGTCAAACCAAAAAGAAAGTGAAAATGTTACTGTACCAAGCTGAACTCCAATAAACCAACGTTCCCTTTCAAGAACAAAATGTAACCATTACCGTATGGGTATTTACCTCCTAAAGACCCTGAAACCTGAATAAGGTATATCAAAGCTGCTCACAGATCCTGTGACGCAGTCATGGCCCGCCCCCCGAGGGCAGAAAAGTACTGCGCTCAGCGACCTTCGCGCCATTTTTCCTTTCAAGACTGAATTGATGGACAAGCATTGTTGAGATAAGTGCTTGTTACCTCTATTTACCATTTGAATCCCTTTTTTTAAAAAATGTCCCACTAGAAGGGGGAACACGCCCCTCCCCCATCGGCCCAACACGTCACAATGAGATCGGTGCCCCCAACTACCTTGGAAGTTCCTGTGAGTACCTGTGCCTGCCCCATAACATGCTGCTCTTAATCTGGTCTCATCTCTCCTCCAGCAGCCAAGCCGTCGGCGGAGAGGTAAGAGTTCGTTCGACATCAACAACATCGTCATCCCCATGTCCATGGCAGTAGGAGCCAGAGTGGAGAAGCTGCAGTACAAGGAGATCCTCACGCCCAGGTCAGTCCCCTGAAGGGGAGCACAACCAGGAGAAGTGAGGCCACTTACTGTATGCTCTGTGGAAGTCCAATCTTGTAGTCTGTGTGCAGTACACACTCTTGTACTGGGCCACAGTAGACGTGCATTTTGTGTCCAAGACTACAGGTTGTGTGATGAAATGGAAATTTTGAACTCTAAACCGACGGCATATGAACTGCAAGGTACTACTGTTTTTCATTTTAGTAGCTATGAACTGTTTAAAGATTAAACTCCCAAAAGAAAAGAACATCTACTTTTACTGCGTGTGGGGAAATTATACAATGGGATACAAATAGAATGCAGAACTCCAAATACATTTCTTAAAGCAGTTTTCTAGTATATAATGAAATAAATAAAAACTGTAAGAGGTACTCAATCACTGACTAGTTGTAGTCCTGCCAGTAGTTGTATTGTACTGAAGCTAAATTTACTACTGTTAATTATCTGAACTGATGAGAGATGCATGTAGAAACTCAGTGTAACTTTCAGGCAAATAAAGATCTGCCTTTTCTTAGAGCAAAACTCCCTGTGAATCTGTGTGTATTCCCTTCCTGACTGCACAATCTCCTCTTGCAGCTGGCGCCACCTAGACCCGGAGGTGTTCCAGCCTGTCGAGTTTACAAGCTCCGAGCAAGAAGAGGAGGAGGAGGAGGAGGAGGAGGTCAGAATGCTCTCCGGCACTCACACTGCCTTAATTAGATAGTGCTAATTACACATCAGTGATGAGAGACTTTGCATGATTAAACTGGTTAAAATAACAGTGTATAATCCCCTAATAACCTCCCTGAGACACATACTCACCAGAAGACAGAAGCAATGTCTTACAAACCACAATAAAATAACTTATTTGTAAGGAAATAATAGAAGAATACTAACCCTAAAATGTATGAAAAATGAAAACAAATCAGAAACAAAAATGCACATTACATAAGACATTATAATCACAATAACACCCATCACAATGGGAATTGGTTACAGAGTAGACTGCCTTTGCCTTTGATTTAGCTAATCTCTTGCAATTCCCTCTAGGTTTTATTGCTTATATCCCATATCTCTTTCCAGCATTAACCATGGTCTCTATCTCTCTGTAGCACTGAGATGTCTCTCATTCTGCCTGGTTTGTGTGTTTCAGGTGGAGGACACGTCGGACGAGACCTACCTCAGCCGACACTCTCAGTGGGAGGAGAGGGAGAGGTCTCGCTGGGGCAGCTGGGCCCCGAGCTCCACACAGCGCAGAGTGGGCAGGTGAGTCACCATATAGGCAAAATGCAAAAACTGAAAACCAGCACAGATGAATTGAGTCAGCATGAGACTTTACAATCACGTGGGCCACACTGCCTCCCTCCCAGTTCCTCAACTCTAACCACTAGATCACACTGCCTCCCTCCCAGTTTCTCAGCTCTAACCACTAGATCACACTGCCTCCCTCCCAGTTCCTCAGCTCTAACCACTAGACCACACTTCTGCCTTCCCAGTTCCTCAGCACTAACCACGAGACCACACTGCCTCCCTCCCAGTCCCTCAGCTTTAACAGCTAGATCAAACTGCTCCCCCCAAAAACACATACTGTAGTTTTAGTTTAATTTGTAATAAACAATGTAACCCCTTTCCTCTGGTTTCAGGCCGTCTATCAAAGGAGATGGCAGACTGACGCCCCAGCCTCCTCTGCAGTCGAAGCTGGGTCTCTGCCAGCCTGCCTCCCCCCCGGAGCCATGTCCCCCCCTCCTCAGTGAGCTACCCTACCTGTGGACACACAGCCCCCCTGAGCCCTGGGACCAGCGTGGGAGAGTGTTCTCCTTCAGTGAGGACACCACCTCCTCCCTGCCCGATGATGAGCTACTGGTGAGTGTGCGTGAGAAATGCAGTGCATAGTCCATATGGAGTAAGGCACCGGGTGATACGCTACTCCACTGTAGTAGTCTACAGAGTTGTCTACACAGCGTCAGCTTTATAACCGCTTGAGCCACACAACCTTTGGAGTTCTAATCACAAGTCCATATGAAGTATTGGAGTATGAGACTCCAGAAACCAATACTTTTTTTTTTGTTTGTTTTTTTTCCTGAGAATATAAAGACTCATATTTTAAGGTTTTATTGAAAAATCACCTGTCTCCATTCCTCTTCCAGACGGTGCAGCCCTGGGAGCTGCGCTGCTTCCCCCTGTCAGACGGTGATCTGCAGCTGCTGCAGCAGAGCCCTGAGGACAAGGAGGAGGCCCAGCAGATCCGCTGGCCCCCAGGGACAGGCCGGAACAGCTCAGGAGCAACAGGGAGCCCCAGCACGCAGGACATTCTGACTGAGAGCACTGACCCGTGGATATCCCTGGGCAGCACAAAGCTCACTCCCACCTCCCTGAACCCCCAGGTCCCTCACTGCAGCCTGGACACAGACGCCTTCCCTCCCCCCTCGCACAGACTGGCACCCATCTCCCTGCACCCCGCAGCGCCTCACTGCAGCCTGGAAATTGACACACTCACTCACCCCTCTCACAGACTCACCCCCATTTTTCTGCAGCCCCCTCTGTCACACAGCAAGCACGGCAATCCCTTGCTTACCTCCCAGCACCCCCTTTTCAGCTCCGTGCTCCCCCATCTCACACACCGCAGTCCCCCTGACACAGATGACAGCAGGACGTTGGAAACCGCAGCCAATAACAGTGTGTGAGACTCGATCTGCTAGTGCAGATATAACCAAGGGATTGTTCCTGTATTTAAACAAAACATGCTGTTCAGTTGCTTTTTACGTTTGATATTCAAACATCTATAGTTCTGAGGAAAAAACACTTGAAAGTACACATGAAACTATCTGTCTCTTAATCTATCTAATCTCCCCCACACACACCTCACCCCACCCCAACACAATAGCTTCTGTCTGTTTTTTCTTATCTTTCTTTATTTTATTTCATTTCACATGGTGCAACTGTTCTGTCAAACAAAATGGCTCTAAACAGCACTTCTGAAGTTTTTAAGGTGTCATCCAGGTAGACAAAAAGTTTAGCAACTTGTATGGCACAAGACTATCTCTGGGAACGTGTTTGTGTGCCACCACTATCGCTAGCACACTCATCTGTCACCTTCCTCTAACTAGTGCTGCAGTAACAGTTTATAATCTCATGTATGCACCTCCTACTAGAAGAGTGTGTGCCACACAACCAGTGAATCTGAGCAAACCTGAAGCATGTGCTGTAGGGGAGTCAGACTGGTTTGTCTGAAGTGTTTTGTGTCTGGGTTCTCTCTTTCTATTATGGTACAGTAATATTGTACAACTGGTGCATTACAATTGTCTGAAGAAATAAAACTGCAAAGTGGAAGCCAGTGAAACCATGCTTCAGTGGAAAACTTATGACAAGCTGCTGAAAGGAAAATGATTGCTAGCAAAGAGTAGTAGTGAGCAGGATTGTTTTGAGGATTTAATCTGCGTAACATTTCTTTATTACAATAAGCGTTGTTATTTCTGTTTTTTTTTTTTTTTTTTGTATCTACACAGAATAGGTAACCATGAAGTTTATTCAAACGGCATACTGTCTGCTCCCTCTATAGTAATCAGTGCAGGCTGTTCATTACATATTCTTTTGATTTGCGTAGTATTTTCCAACACATCGGAATTAGGCTTTCTCCGCTCCTCCATCCCCCTGCAACAAAGCAGAAAGTACATTTTAGATTTGTTTTGTGGTTAAATGATTAAATTGTAGAACTGATCTGCTTGTCTAATTTACCCTTGCAGTGGTTCATTAGATTTTTTTTTTTTTTTTTTTTTTAAGGGGATGGGGTTTGCTGCAGGTAAATTAAATACCTTGTAAGTAATCCTTACAATCACCACCCTGCCACTGTGTAATCCTATAACCTCTGAGTCTTACTGTGGCACCAAGTTAGGTCAGGATGTCCAGTTGTGAAGGAGAGATACAGTCTGCATTCCTTTATAACTACCCAGGGTACCTTTGACTTGTTTAATGTGGAAATGTGTTTAACAAGTACAAATAAACAAGCTTTAAAACCTCTGTTCCATAGCACTTTTCAGTTTGCTGGAGATGTTGTCTGTATCAGTTCAGACTGGTCCTGGAGTTTGGAAAGTAGCTGCTCCGCTGTCCTCGACAGTGGGGGTGGGTTATCTTTGTAAATTATATTTATAAAATATACCACAAAACCTAAAAAAAAAAAAAAAGTTTCATGATATAACTAGAGAGTGCACAGTGCTTGACAAAGACGAATTATTATAAGAATAATAATAAAAAAAGAAAACACTTTAAACATGTTGTGTGGTCTCCATTTATATATCAGGTTGTTCATATATATGGTAGCAAAAGCTTCAGAATTTTTTTTTCTAAACAGATAGCTCATTTCAGCATGGGTTTGTTTAACAGCAATAGAACAGTGTTACTCAAATGTGACTCCAATGTAGGGCCTTATCACAAACAGATCCTTATTTACCTGCAGTAATTGGAAACCTAGGTTCAATTGAACAATTACGATGTGGCCAGAACAATGCGCAGGACGGCTTGATTCATTAATTAAGGACATGGTTTAAACAAGGTCCTGGACTGGGATGGATTGAAAGAGCCTCAACTGAGTACCACTGCAATAGAGCCCAGTGGGATTCCACCACACCGTCCTGCCTGCCTTGGTGCTTCATCTCCTTCTTGAGTAATTGGTTGAAGGCTGCCTGTCTGGCCTTTGGTTGTCAATGTTCCTTCTGCTACAGGATTTCTACGGCAGGAGAATATTAACATCTTTACGGGAAGCTTTCTAGCACACCCCTTTATATAACTGAAAGGTAGGTGATAAGTAAATAAATAAGAGTAGTGCACAATTATGCATTTGCTAGCATTTTTGAAAGCTGTTTCCCTTTCAAGTACGAAATGTAACCATTACCACATGGGTATTTACCGCTTAAAGACCCGAAACCTGAATAAGATATATCAAAGCTGCTCAACGAGCCTGCGATGCAGTCATGACTCCGCCCCCGAGGTATCAAAAGGACTGCGCTCGCAGATCTCTGCGCCATTTTTCCTTTCAAGCTGACCTGATCGGAGAGCCTTGTTCAAAGAAATACTTTGCTGCTTCTATCTATATATTTCACGTTTTGTGTTTTATGCACATTATGTGATATTTAAACTAATTGTTGTAATCATTTTCTGTGATCCAGCAATATAAGTCAGCTGACTTTGTGCTCTCCCTCCAGGCTGCATAGCTCTGGCTGGAGCTTATTTTATTTCTCCTTTTTGCTTTTTAGCATCATATGAGACATCTTATATTATTTATGTAATTGTTTAATTACTGTTTTTTGTTGAAAAAATCGCAGTGTTTTTTACTGTTTTTACAGATACTACATGCAGGTCTGTCTGCAATGTGGTGCTCAGCACACGTGCAGCAAGAGCAGCTGCTGGGCTCAGCAGCACTGCGCAGGACCGAGATACTCGCTTCTGTTTGTTGTTGCTTGCAATTATAGCCACTGAACCAGTTTCGAACAGTGCCAAAGCCACCGAACCAGCCTGGTGCCAACCATGTTCCAAACCAGTACTCAACTGGTTCTGAACCAGTACCGACCCAGTGTTAAATACACTGAGCTGGTACCGACCCGGTTTCAGCCTGCTGCCAATCGGTGCCGAGGTCATCGGCCTGGTACCGCTCAAGTCTTTACCCGCCAGGTGGAGATTAGATGTTAAAACTTCATGCTGAATTGAACTCAGCTCTCGCCAAGATAAGCACTAAGACATAGCTTTACAGTAAACTAATGTAATCCATCTGTGTCTCCATCCATTTGCATTTCCTTCCATATGATGATGTAGATATCCTTCTGCGTGGTGTTGATGGCCTCCCTAGCGCATCAGCACACACAACAGCTGCGATGCTGGCTCTGGGGATCAACCACAGTGCCGTCTGGATTGAGCTAAGTAGGGTACTTCTCTGGGGTCTTCAAGTGGGCACCTTCCATCCTCTGTGTTTCATCGACTAGCCCACAACACCTCAAGAGGGCTCGACGGTGATTCTGGCGTCCCAGCATCACCCTCCTCCATCTCCCACTCAACTCAGCCCAGCTTACTTACCTGTACATCAGCATTTCTTTCTTTCTATTGTGCTTGAGATCCCCAACCAGACTCACTGTCTTAACCACAGCCAGTTGCTGCTCCTCTCTGCTGCTTCAGATAAGTTCTTCACTGTGCGAAGCAACTCTTGGCCACTGAATCCGACGTCTCTGAGAAACCGGGTTGTTGAGTGTGCCACAAATCCTCGACAACCCATCTCCACTGGGTAAACCTGGACTCTCCATCCTCTGTACAGCAATGGCCTTGCAGCAGCCCTGAGCTGTAGTGCAGCTGCTTTTTGAGCTCTGCACAGCATCCCCAGGCACGCCCCCCAGCCAATCCAGACCTCCCGATCATCTTAGCTATATATATAAGCAGATTTGAGGCAACAGCTGTAGAGCTCTATACTGTACATTGCATTGCTTGCTCCTTGCACCTTGCACTGGTTCTATCCTTGTGAGTCATGCAAGGCCAGTCTGCCTATGGAGGACAAGCACGGCAGGTGCTTTTCCTGCCTGGGGCCCAGAGCATGCCAAGGAGGCACTGGTTAATCACAGCTTCTGTGAATTTTGTGCTCCTTTCTCCATGCTCTAAGGCGCATTCTGTGTTCCTTACTCCTGCTCAGTGCTCTTCCCCATCACCCTCTCTTAAGAGGTAGCTGCATCCTCATCCTATGGCTCTGCGCTAAGGGAGATCGGACGATGCACCTGGGAAAGTGGTCCTGGCGTACTGCGTTGACAGGACGAAAAGTTGGAGGCGGTCCAAACTATTTTTTGTCTGCTATGGGGCTAAGTCCCATGGTCAAGCTCTGTCTAAGCAGTGGTTGTCCAAATGGATTGAGAGGAACGGTAGTTCCTCGCGCCAAGTTATCAGCGAAGCGCAAGAACTGCCAGACTCTATACAGCAAGGATAGTTTATGTGTTTTCAGGGTATTGGCGCAGAAAAAGTAATTCGGCCAAAAGCACCATTTCACTTTTAATTTGTAGTTCCCAACACTCCAAAAAAGCCAATACCTGTGTGACAGGGAACCGGGTCGCTGGTTCCTGCTCAAGTGTGTGCCTGTGAAAAATCAGCTGTGACGCGCAGCTGGAGACGCATTGCTAAGCAACCAGCTGAGTGGCAGGCTCGTCCTGAGCTAAGATGATCGGGAGGTCTGGATTGGCTGGGGGGCGTGCCTGGGGATGCTGCGCAGAGCTCAAAAAGCGGCTGCGCTACAGCTCGGGGCTGCTGCAAGGCCATTGCTGTACAGACGGGCGCTGAGAGGGTTTCTTTACATCAGGAGGGAAGCATCCACTCTGCGGGAACTAATACTACAGAGCCCTTTAACTGCAAGACGGGTCCTGTGAAGGCGATTGCCCAGCCAGCACCGTCGGAATGGCCCGGAGTCGCTGGGAGGCCAGGACTTCAGAAACAACAGAACAGTAGTAGGTCAGCTTGGGGGATGTGGATCCCAAACCAGTATAAAGAGGGTTACCATAGAGTAATAAGGTTCCTGGAGCAGGACGTTCCTTTTAATGGGACTAGCGCTCGTCATTTTGTGTGGCAAACTTTTATTTTTATTTGTTTTTATTTCTTTATTAAATGTGACACTAGGTCTACCATTGCTGGTACCCTAGTGTCAGCTCGGTGTTAAAATTAAATCTGCACGCCTGAGCGGCGTATCAACACCAATGATCTGTGTCTGTCAGTATTTTCCAGTGACTACCCACACATGTATTATTATTATTATTATTATTTGTTTATTTAGCAGACGCCTTTATCCAAGGCGACTTACAGAGACTAGGGTGTGTGAACTATTCATCAGCTGCAGAGTCACTTACAACTACGTCTCACCCGAAAGATGGAGCACAAGGAGGTTAAGTGACTTGCTCAGGGTCACACAATGAGTCAGTGACTGAGGTGGGATTTGAACTGGGGACCTTCTGGTTACAAGCCTGTTTCTTTAACCACTGGACCACACAGCCTCCTACGTGTAACACATCATCCTGTTACAACCTGTCATACAATAAGAGAAAAAGTCGCGAAAGTAAGGTAAAAATGTCCCCAGTAGGGAGAAATGAGGGTCTGGAGGTAGCTGGGTGCAGTCTGGTCAAGGAATCGGTAGGCAAGTACAAGAGTCTTGAACTGGGTGCGAGCGGTGATCGGGAACCAGTGGAGTAGCATGGGAGAAGTGAGGCAGAGAGAAAACAAGGCGAGCAGCGGAGTTCTGGATGAGCTGGAGCGGACCGGTGGCGGATGCAGGGAGGCTGGTCATGAGGGATTTGCAGTAGTGCAGTAGTCTAGGCAGGAGAGTACCAGGGCCTGGACGAGGAGTTGCGTGGGAGACCCAGGCCAGAGCAGTGCCAGAGATTCCAAAGTCAGCGAGAGAGGATAGGAGAATAGAGTGATTGACAGTGTCAAAGGCAGCAGAGAGATTGAGGAGAATTAGGACAGAGGAGAGGCAGCACAGGCAGAGTTTAGCGAGTTAGTGGCAGACAGGATAGCAGTTTCAGTGGAGTGAGCAGAGCGGAAACCAGATTGCAGAGGGTCGAGCAGATAGCTGGCGGTGTACTGCCCGCTCAAGGGTTTTAGAGAGGAAGGGTAAAAGGGAGACAGGACGGTAGTTCTGGAGGGAGGTGGGGTCGAGGGCAGGTTTTTTGAGGAGGGTGGTGATAGAAGCTTGTTTGAAGGCAGAGGGAAAGAGGCCAGAGAGGAGAAAGGTGTTGAGAAGGGAGGAAATGAAGGGGAGTAGAGCAGGAGCAGCAGCTTGAAAGAGGTGAGTGGGGAGGGGGTCGAGGGCGCACGTGGTGGGTTTGTGGCCCTGAAGGAGAGAGGAGAGGTCAGAGTTTGAGAGGGCAGAAAAGGAGGAGAAGGAGGGTGTTGGGGATAGAACGGGAGGGGGTGAGGGGGAGGGAGAGGTGTTAGAGTTTGTGGATATCAGATTTTAGAGGAGAGGAAAAGTCATCAAAGGAGATAGAGGAGGGAGGAGAAGGTAGAGAATAGTTTCCGGGGATTGTTAGTGGAGGATTGGATAATATATTGGAAATAGGAGCGTTTAGCAGAGGAGAGAGTAGAGGAGAAGGAGGAGATGAGGGAGCGGTCAAGGTCTAGGGCAGCAGGGAGTTTGGTTCTCTTCCATTTCTTTTCAGCAGAGCGCAGAGAAGAGCCAGGGTTGGGGAGGGGAGGGGACAGAGGGAGTCAAGGGAGGAGGTGAGGAGAAGAGGGTGGAGGTAGCAGAGTCTACAGAGAGTTGTGAGAAGGAGTCGATAGGATGGAGGTGAGAGAGAGAGTGGTGGAGGCAAGGACAAAGGGGGAGAGAGAGTGGAGGTTACGGCGGGAGGTGGCAGTGGGGGTAGGTGGAGTACGGATAGAGGGAAGAGACAGAAAAATAGATGAAATTGTGATTAGAGCGGTCCAGAGGGGTGACAGAGAGGGTGGAGGGGCAGCAGGCCCTGGAGAAGGTGAGGTCCAGTTGACAGCCAAGTTTGTGGGTAGGAGGGGATGGAGAGAGAGAGAAGTTGAAGAAGAGGGAGAAATCCGGCAGAGTGGGTGGAGTTGGAGAGATGGATATTGAAATCACCTAATAGGACAGTTGTGGTAGACAGAGAGGGGAGGGAGGAGAGGAGATAGTCGAGTTCATTGTGAAAGTGAATGAGAGGTCCGGGGGGACAGTACAGTACAATTAGCAGGAGTTGACAGGGAGAGGTTAGTTGGACCGCGTGAAATTCAAAGGTGTTAACAGAGAGGGAGGAGAGGTCGGAGGGGACAGAAAAGAATAAGGAGGGAGAGAGGAGAAGACCAGTCCCACCTCCCGGCCAGTGAAACGTGGAGTATGGGACAGGACGTGGAGAAAGAACAGGGCAACAGAAGTTACAGTGTTATCAGGAGAGAGCCAGGTTTCAGTGAGAGCAAGGAAATCAAGAGAGAGGTGGGAGGCAAAGGCAGAGATGAAATCGCTTTGTTACCAGAGAAGTGACAGTTCCAAAGGGCACCAGAGAGAGTGCAGGAGGGGAGAGGCATAGGTATGAGGTTAGAGGGGTTAGGGGAGCACAGGACTATCTCAGGATCATCCCCAGCTGTGTACTAACTTAGTACCAAGTGAAACCAAAAAAGATGGGGAACAAATTTGGGGACAGATTTGGTACAGAGCTCACTGTTAAGCTCTATTGTAGTGTGCTACCAAACAGGAACTTGGTTCCAGCGATTATATTATAAGAGTGTTATATTTCGTTACAAGGTCGACATTTTTTTATTTATTATAATTTTTTTTATTTTTAAGAAACCTAACATCTTAATTATTATTGTTTTTTAAATTTACATTTTTTGAACTTAAGAAAATTATGTACGGAAATATATTTATGAACGAAAGTAAATTCTAAGGCTGAATTGAATTAGAATATTTTCCTATTTCCTTAAACCAAATTCACATGTATAGTTTAATTTTCCTAAAACACCACCGAAATTAACAAAGCTGCACTAGAGGATAAACAAAACTTGTATTAATATTTAATTCACACACAAAATACACTTGTAAGCAGATTTAATGCTGCCTTCCCTGTGAAAGAGGTTGAAAGTAGAGACACTAGTAAGTGGTACTGGAATTATTTATTATAATTTTTTTTTTAAAATATAAAATAGGCCTACGTTAAGTTGAATACATTTTCCCCGGAAGATATCCTATCATTTTATATCATTTTTGGTTATGAATAGTTGAGTTTCATAAAAGTTGTCAATACATTTTGGGAATTTTCATATTTGTTTCAGTTAGTACTGTACCAGAAGTCTTTAGTCTACAGTAATTGCAAGACTAACTTAGTATTGTGTTTTAGTATCCTCTAGAGGGCAACAGCAGTGGCTTTGGGTTTGTTGCAAGCTGGGGACTATCTTGAGCTGCTTAGTTAATTGCAATTGGTATTAACTTGCGTGCTAGTTTAGTACCATCCTCCATGCTAACCACAGGATCATCCCCAGTTAGTACGCTCCTTTCAGTTTGTTGCAATTTACCCTGTGTGTCTGACTTGGTAATACATGCAGGCAAAATAAAACCAGTTCTCTCCCACAGCTCCAAACTCACACTCTACACACAGCCCCTCCCTCTGCCCAGCTTAAATACCCCTCCCATATTCATGACGTTATGCTCGCTCCCCCAATCACATGCATACATTCCTGTCCCACCACCCATTATCTCAATGTACCCACACAGTCCATCAATCTCTCCTGCAAATGCATGTCTGTGATTGGCTGCAGTACCGTTGTCCTAAACTTAATAACCTGGGATGGCTGTGTGTGTGAGAGCATGCTTGAAGCATGTGGCACCCCCCCTCGTCGTTACAATATCAACGAAAAGTAGGCCTAAAAACAAAATAGAAAATAATAACTGATTTGTTAATAATTTAATTTTCACTTGATCTATTTTGTGGTTTGATGTTTAAAAAGCACATGTACATATCTCAAAATAATGTAAAATTCGGCATGACACCGCCATGCCTGTGAATAACTGGAGTGCTCTGGAAAAGCATAAGCGATAACGACAGCATGATTCTGCCTTAAGAAGATGATACAGTGTGGTTAAAAATGTATACACCTTTCAAATACAGATTGGTTAAAAAAATGGATCACATTCTTCAAATATAAAAAAATATTTACCTCGTAAATAGCAGTCCTCGTGGACTGCTTTCTCATGTGGGCCTGCGTGTTCCCACTGGAAAAGGGACACACAGAACAAATAAACATACAGGTAACATCCTGTTTAAACCCATCCTTTGTTATCCACCAAAGACTACTGCTAGGAATCCAGAGTTGTGTTCAAAGTTATACTGTAAATAAAGAAGCGTTGTCACAATTTGTAATTATGGTATTTGCTTTTGTGTTGAATTGTTCTGACTGGTTTCATTGATGAATCAACAGTTTGCTGTGGATTAATAGCACTGTGAACTGGATGGCTGCAGTGGTGACATCAGACCTGGAAGGAACACACAGACAGGAAGTACTGGGGTTGAAACTGAGACGCTACGGCGCTCAGCTTTTAATAAATCAAAACAAAAGGTTTGAACAAAACAGAAACACAGAACAAACAAAACAGCGCAGTGGCCAAAACAAATAGACAAACACAGTGAACAAACAAACAAGTATCGTGCGGCCCTCCAGCACGTTTGCAATTGTTATTTTCTTATTTTAATTAATTCTCCTCTCCCCATCTGTTCTCCACTCACCGAACACACAACCCCGAGAGAGTGAAACACTGCACCTTCATGCAGCTGCACCGAGTCTCGATTGCTAATCAATCATTCAATTGGAATCTCGGTACATCTGCACGTGAACTACTTTGTGCACTTCCCGTGCTTCCATACAAATACCCCTTTTACTCTGCACTGCATGTGAAGTGATTGTGCCATCCTCATGTCTAAATACAAATATACATTTTAAATCACTCGTGCTCCATATAGCTCCATTATATCCTGTGCACCAATACCTATACACTAACATTAACACATCACACACAACATAAAACACAAAAATACGCACAGGGGCAGGGCACCCCGCCACATATCTTCCCCCCTTGTGCGCAGCACACATGGCCTTAAAGGCCACCTCCCTCCTTAAAAATCCAGCAGTCCAGGTCAAAATCTTGGGCCATGGCAGGCAATGTTGTCAACACCCCTGCTGGCAGTGGCAAGGCTGTCAGCAGAGAAGCTGACAGCTGCCAGGTTGACACTTCCAGCCTGGGCAATCCTGGCAGTGGCAATGCTGCCAACAGCGAGCCTGTCAGCAGGTGTGCTGACAGCGCCAAGGCTGGCTCCTCCATCCCCAGCAAATCCCTGGATGTCAGCAGCAAACAACCTCCAGAGCAGACATTTCCCGGCAATAGTGAACGGGAGCTCCCCAGGCGTTGCAGGCTCAGCAGCCCTTGGCGGTGCAGGACAGACAACCCCAGGCGATGCAGGCTTAATCAGCTGTAGCTCCTCTCCCTCTGGTGGTGGAGGTGGCTCCAGCTCCTCTGTGGATTTGTTTATCAACAATATATCTGCCCTGCATTCCCTTTCTCTTCAAACCCACACAGCCATTTTTTGTGGGAAGATTCATAGAATCCATCAAAATATCAAAGTGTGATTTAATTACGGGAATATTCAAAGTAGCGACAGCAGTAGCCTAAGTATATTTGCATTAGGACAGCCAAATAAAATGCTACATGTAAATACGCTACATGTAAATATGATACTGCAATCGCAAAACGCTTTTACACAGCACTAGAAAACCTGTGATCTTACCTGTGCATGTGCTGGTGAAGGACTGTTAAATTTTTTTTTTTTTTTAATTCATTTTTTCTCATGAATTACATTATGTCACCATTCACCACGTTAATATTTTTATTCTGTGGACCCTGGGCAACAGTGAAACAGACTTCAAAAGTTGTAAACAATTTTAAACACTGAGAAAATCTGACCAATCTCCATATACACTCAATTGAAAAATTAGCCCTGGAGCTCTCTTTCTATACCATGATCCCTTGCATGCCATGAGATGGAAGTAAAGGCGGTTGAGTACCTTGGTAAGATCGAATATCCTTGGACATACCCTCTGCCATTTTTTTCTGCCAAGATTTATTTTTTGCGTACCGTTTTTTGATACTGCACAGGTAGACAAGATTAACTAAGCAATTGTTTTGTAATCGATCAAAGCCCACAAGTGTGATTAATCGTCATCTTCTAGCGTTCCGTCCAAACTGCTGCATCAGTAGGCGCGCATTTTACCAAGTAGTGGTGACCAGAGAGCAGCAATAAAATTAATGATACTTTCAAAGATTAAAAAGCCCTACAAAGAATCTGAAAATAATTCTGGAAGTGCATAGCTGATACTGGACTGCCATTCTCTCTGCTTTAATATTGTAGTGAACCTCAGTTCCCGCAGGCAGGCGCATCACACAGGCAGGCGCGAACCCAGGACCTCTCACACTAAAGCATAGTGCCGATACCGCTGTACAAAAGGAGCCGGCCCTTTTTCTCAGTAAATGGAAAATTAGTAAAATATTATCCATAACAAAACCAGAATCTAAGGTAAAACTATAAGTCAAACAGACAAATGTTTTGTCTAATGCTTTCTTTAGTGTTACAAATTATTAACATTCACTATATTGACATTTCCAAAAAATACCTTTAATTTGTTTGAATTTTCATTATCATTTGATTTCTGCATCTGGTCCTTTGCTAGCTTTACATCTAAGCACTGTACAGCCCAGATAGGCATGGTAAAGTGAAATATTTGAAAACATGCCAAATCATGGCAGACTATGGTACAATTATGCTTGGAAAAAAGCATAGTAAAACTGCAAAATGACCATACAAATTAACGGTGGTAAGCCTTTATAAGGGATTAACAAAACAAAAACAGGTTAAGCTTTATACATTTCTGTCATAGAAAACAACTTCAAACTGTACATCAAGCTTTTTACAAAACACATGGGACTTGTCTTACAATGTTCTTTCACATTAACCTCAATTTACAGAATTTGCACAATATACCGAGGACTGTCTGTATGTGAGTGCAGTTTTTTTAATTTCATTAAATTTTTATTGTTTCGTTGTGGATGGATAACTATTGGAGAGACTTGGAAGGCAAACTCCTTCAAACCATCAAACAGAACTGGAGCCCAGGTGTACCAAAGCAAGGAAGCAGAAGACAGCATCACTTCATTTACCCCATTGAATGAATCCTGGCACTATCCCAATAGTGGAGATTGTGAACTAGCTTGCCAGGTTTGGCTGGGCTTTGCCAAGGCACCTGTATCCTGCAATGATCCAGAACTATGTAATTAAAACTTTGATTCAACAGACACTAACTGCTGTCCTTCACTCCACCTGCCAGCTCCTTCTGTCAACAGCAACTGATCTAATAAAGGTCAGGCTGTGCTGGACTGGGCGTCTCCACCTGCTTGTCCTGTTCAGTGTGTTTCTTAGCTACATTCAGTTTAGACAGAGTTTAGGTGTATGCCTTATTCTATACCTGTTGTGCCACCTGCATACTATTAATTTTAATTTATTTTCTTAAAGATAGAGTTACATGTGGCTAGGTTATGTGAAATCTGAAAATGCAGTTCATGCTATAGACCTTAGGGATTGTCTCAGCCAATCAGGTTCATTCTCCCACATGTAGATGCTCTCTGAAAGCTAACAGGACTTTAGAACCTTAATCAGAGACAAGGAGAGAATCATATGATGCAGTTGGGCCAATATATCAAAGAGTTGTGTTTTTAATGTCCAGAACCCATCAGAGCCATCAGTGCTTGTCCGGTTGCTAGTAACTCATTGACCTCAAACCTATGTCAAGTTGGGTCTTACAGGGTCCCAATGATCCAACATAAACATAAACTTAACCCTAACCTTAAACCAAACTCTAATCTGTATTTGCACATATGTTAATGTAAAAGTCTGAAACTGGTCAATCTTAAATTTTACCAAATAAGGTGGTAAATGTCTGAAATTATGAAGAAATAAATTGCTTTTCGGACATTTACCGGTTAATATTATGATTTACCAAAGCATATTGGTAAATGCAGGTATATCATCCAAGAAGCCTGAAGCCTTACAATCATGTGCAAAATATTGTTTACTCTAACGGTATTTTTTGTATCAGGTATCCTCCCCTTCATGACAGTCTTGACCCCCCCCCCCTCATGAAAGTCTGGGTCCGCCCCTGCTTACAATACGCGAAAGCAAGTCAATTAACATGTTTATTTCTGATATTTACCATTTTGCTTGGTTATGTGTGATTATATTCTCAGTTATTCACTAAAATATCTTATTAATTCGTTGTATGATGGCAAATACACTCATTAATGGTCCCTGACTACCTTCCGACGCATCCTCAAGACACACCTGTTCAAACAGTATCTGTAAACCTCACAACTCTCGACTATAGTGGACTAGATGGCACCCAGTTGTACCAGTACTTGCATCATACTTATTTTTTATTTATTTATTGCATTTAGCACTTTTTATACAAAAGTATCGTAAAGCACTGTACAGTACATAGCAGAAAAAAAGAACAAACCACAATACATTTGTATAGCATGTCACACATACAACTGCAACAATCAGACCATTTAAATAACAGTATACACATAATAATACAAAAGCAGCAATTTTAAAGTTACATTAAAACTCACTAAGATAAGAAACCTATTTTATAAAAGTGTGTTTTTAGTCTTGACTTGAAAACTGTAACGGTCCCAGCTTCCCTGACAAATGAAGGCAAAGCATTCTATAATTCAGGAGCTCTACAAGAAAAAGCCCTACCTCCTGTGTTGCTTTGGTTGACCCTAGGAATAACCAGCAGTCCCGCATCCTGTGATCTCAGTGCGGTTTGGAAGATACGGTGTCAGTAACTCCTGCAAATAACTAGGGGCTAATCCATCCAGGGCCTTGTAAGTTAACAGCAAAATCTTAAAATCAATTCTATACTGCACAGGGAGCCAGTGTAAAGAGGCCAAAACGGGTAATATGTTCACTTTTCCTGGTTTTAGTTAGAATTCTAGTGGTGATATTCTGAACAAGCTGCAAGTGGGATACCACATGTTTTGGGATACAATAATCAATTCTAGATGAAACAAAGGCATGCATTAGTCTCTCGGCATCAGATACAGAAATAATTATTCTAAGTCTGGCTATATTTCTCAAATGGTAAAAAGATACTTTAGTAACTTCCCTAATATTAATCTCAAATGATAGATCAGGATCAAAGATGACCCCCAAACTCTTAATTTCTAGTTTAAGTTTTGATGAGAGACTGCAAGAGTTGAACTCATGTAATCCCACATTTCCTTTTAGTTGGTTCTGTGACCTCACTAGCATAACCTCTATTTTATCTGAATTCAACATTTGAAAATTCTGTGACATCCAATGCTTGATTTCTGTAAGGCAAGTAGCTAATAACTCCCAGGCAGAAGAAATTCCTGGCTTTAGGGACATATATAGCTGGGTATCATCAGCATAGCAATGGAAGTTCACTCCATGTCTGCAGATAATGCCACATAACGGTAGCATATATAATGAAAACAGCAAGGGACCTAGAATGGAGCCCTGTGGAACACCACAGACAACTTCCGATAATGCCGATTTTACCTTCCCCATAGAGACTAACTGAAACCTATCAGAAAGATAATATTTGAACCAGTATAGTACAAGGCCAGACAGTCCTACTGTGTTTTCAGGGTGATTCAGTTGGATGGAATGGTCTACAGTATCAAAGGCATCACTTAGATCAAGAAGATTAATACTGATGGAAAGCCTGAGTCAGAGTTTATCAGCAGATCTTTTACAAATCTGACAAGGGCCGTGCAGCACGAAAACCAGATTGAAACTTCTCGAATATACCATTAAGAGAAATTTTTGTAATTGAATTGCAACAACTCTCTCTAGAACCTTCTCTAAGAATGGTAGGTTGAAGATTGTCCTATAGTTATTGAGGACTTTAGGGTCCAAATTGTGTTTCTTAAGCATAGGCTTTACCACAGCTATCTTAAGTGTTGAAGGAACTATACCGGAGGAAAGTGAACCATTTATCATTTTTAAAATGTAGGTATTAATACCACCAAGAACATATTTTAATAGTTTTGTAGGAATAGAATCAAGAGAGCATGTAGTAGCTCTCATATGTCAAACTAGCTCTGTCAGTTCATGTAAGGTAATCAAAGAAAAAGCTCCCTTAGTAGGTGTAGTTGGTAAAAGAAATAGTCCTCCTTAATAGAAGATGTCTGTGGAATCTCATTTCTGATATCTAGTATTTTATTTTTAAAGAAATGTAAGAAGTCATTGCAGCTGTGAGAGGAGCCAATGTCAATGGTAGGACTATTAGGGGAAGAATTAATATATTTATCTAGGGTAGCAAAAAGAAATATAGGATTATTTTTATTTGTTTCAATTAAATTAGAGTAATATGATGATCTATCCAACACCAGAGCCTTCCTATATTTAACCAGTGGCCCTTCCATGTGATGTAATGAACATGCAATTTAGATTCCCACCATATTCTACTACTGCTCTTAATTCTAACTATATTCTGTATCTTGTACTTGATTTTACTCTTAATGGTATCTGTGTTCACGCTTTTACTTATACTCACTCTTACTTGAAATCGTTATCCATTTATCGTACTTACTACATGCTTGTAATGGAATTTACTGTTAGAAGCAAATACAGTGCCTTGCGAAAGTATTCGGCCCCCTTGAACTTTGCGACCTTTTGCCACATTTCAGGCTTCAAACATAAAGATATGAAACTGTAATTTTTTGTGAAGAATCAACAACAAGTGGGACACAATCATGAAGTGGAACGAAATTTATTGGATATTTCAAACTTTTTTAACAAATAAAAAACTGAAAAATTGGGCGTGCAAAATTATTCAGCCCCCTTAAGTTAATACTTTGTAGCGCCACCTTTTGCTGCGATTACAGCTGTAAGTCGCTTGGGGTATGTCTCTATCAGTTTTGCCCATTCCTCCTTGCAAAACAGCTCGAGCTCAGTGAGGTTGGATGGAGAGCATTTGTGAACAGCAGTTTTCAGTTCTTTCCACAGATTCTCGATTGGATTCAGGTCTGGACTTTGACTTGGCCATTCTAACACCTGGATATGTTTATTTGTGAACCATTCCATTGTAGATTTTGCTTTATGTTTTGGATCATTGTCTTGTTGGAAGACAAATCTCCGTCCCAGTCTCAGGTCTTTTGCAGACTCCATCAGGTTTTCTTCCAGAATGGTCCTGTATTTGGCTCCATCCATCTTCCCATCAATTTTAACCATCTTCCCTGTCCCTGCTGAAGAAAAGCAGGCCCAAACCATGATGCTGCCACCACCATGTTTGACAGTGGGGATGGTGTGTTCAGGGTGATGAGCTGTGTTGCTTTTACGCCAAACATAACGTTTTGCATTGTTGCCAAAAAGTTCGATTTTGGTTTCATCTGACCAGAGCACCTTCTTCCACATGTTTGGTGTGTCTCCCAGGTGGCTTGTGGCAAACTGTAAACGACACTTTTTATGGATATCTTTAAGAAATGGCTTTCTTCTTGCCACTCTTCCATAAAGGCCAGATTTGTGCAGTATACGACTGATTGTTGTCCTATGGACAGAGTCTCCCACCTCAGCTGTAGATCTCTGCAGTTCATCCAGAGTGATCATGGGCCTCTTGGCTGCATCTCTGATCAGTCTTCTCCTTGTATGAGCTGAAAGTTTAGAGGGACGGCCAGGTCTTGGTAGATTTGCAGTGGTCTGATACTCCTTCCATTTCAATATTATCGCTTGCACAGTGCTCCTTGGGATGTTTAAAGCTTGGGAAATCTTTTTGTATCCAAATCCGGCTTTAAACTTCTCCACAACAGTATCTCGGACCTGCCTGGTGTGTTCCTTGTTCTTCATGATGCTCTCTGCGCTTTAAACGGACCTCTGAGACTATCACAGTGCAGGTGCATTTATACGGAGACTTGATTACACACAGGTGGATTCTATTTATCATCATTAGTCATTTAGGTCAACATTGGATCATTCAGAGATCCTCACTGAACTTCTGGAGAGAGTTTGCTGCACTGAAAGTAAAGGGGCTAAATAATTTTGCACGCCCAATTTTCAGTTTTTTATTTGTTAAAAAAGTTTGAAATATCCAATAAATTTCGTTCCACTTCATGATTGTGTCCCACTTGTTGTTGATTCTTCACAAAAAATTACAGTTTCATATCTTTATGTTTGAAGCCTGAAATGTGGCAAAAGGTCGCAAAGTTCAAGGGGGCCGAATACTTTCGCAAGGCACTGTACCAGTATACTGGATGCCCAACAACAACAAAAAACAATATATAACCACATTATACTGACGACAGCCTTGCACTGTCCCTATGGAATCCAGATTCAAGTATGATGATGATGATGATGATGATGATGATGATGATGATGATGATGATGATGATGATGATGAGGAGGAGGAGGAGGAGGAGGAGGAGGAGGAGGAGGAGGAGGAGGAGGAGATGGGAAAGTGGGTGAGTAGGGTAGCCTATTGTAGATGTACTACCAGTATTTAAAAAATGTGCTGTACAAAACATTTTGACTGGATCATTTTTATATCATTAACCTAAAGTGCTGGTATTTTAGATATGTTCGTAGACTACCATAAGGATCAGAATTGCTGAAGCTATGGTTCTGTAGGAAAACTGGTATAAGTTATATAGGTATGTGAATAATAGGTTTATAATAAATATATATGCAGTCAAAAATGTTTAGCAACTAACACAAGGATAGTACACAGTGCTTTCTTATGGGATGATGACAGTGCTGACAGTGCTTGGTTCACTGAGTGCTGTGATTGGAATCTGCACTGTTATCAGTTCCACATTCTGTGGATGACAATCAAACTGACATCTCAAAAGGTTACGTACTTTGAAACAACAGTGGAAAAACACTAGGAAGCAATTATACCTTCAAGTAACTGATACCATTGAGTACCGGTAATTGAAATTTAGATCCGGCTATGGAACATGGTGTGTTACCTCAAGCATTCAATCATAGACAACCCATGTGAGTTATTCAGCCTCATACTCATTCCTGGAGTAACTACAGGCTGTTAAGATGTGAGTCTGTTTCAGTTTCCTTTAAACGCCATTGTACTTAACTATTTAACCATGCAAAAGTGTATCTATACTGGATCATGATCTCCACTCTTCTTGCATTACACAATCCTCTTCTCACTTCTCACTTCCTACTGAGTTGGTAAGAGGGGGAGAGTGAAAGATGGAAAGACAGAAAGCAACACTAGTATCCTGAGCCGTGTTCTGCCTGTAGAATTGCATCTGAACTCCAGAGACGTAGGTGTTATTGTTTAAAGATCATGCAGGGTGAATCTCTGTCCATGCTGTGACCTCCTCAAGATGAGAGCGTTTGTTGTATGCCTTACATTCCCCTGTGCTGGCACTGCCTGCCCGGGCTTCAGTGGGGATCTTTGTAAATATATATAGAGAGAACGGGGGTTATTTTCAAAGGCAATCCACTTGAGCAGGGGTTCTCAACCAGTGGTCTGCAGCCCGGTAGGGTAAAGTACCTTGCTCAAGGGTACAGCAGCAGTGTCCCCCACCTGGGATTGAACCCACAACCCTCCGGTCAAAAGTCAAGAGCCCTAACCACTACTCCACACTGCTGCCCATATAGAACAGGCAAAAAAGTTGATATAGTGCAAAAAGTGCTCAGTGCAAATGTTTCGGTCGCATGACCATCCTCAGTGCTAGATGATGTCACATAAAAAAAAAAAAAACAGAATGAAGAGGTATCTAAACCCCTCATACTGTATGCTTATTTTTTCCTATTTGGTGAAATAGCCAAGGCTATTTCCAACAGATCTCGGATAATAAAAGATTGCTTGGCACAACCTTATAGTAGAAAGTTGTGTGAGGTTACGTCCTCCCCCCCCCCCCCCACCCCTTAAAGCCGTACAATGTTTTAGATGCGCACTTCCTTGCATGATGTGCATGGTAGTATGTGCGTGCTATGTCACATTAGTGATGACAGTGGAGAGAGAAGTTTCTAAACTGCATGGAAACCTGGCCAGTGTTGCCTATGATTTTCTATGTAAAATGAGTGTACAAGACAGCGTTTTTAAAACTAATATATGCCATTTCATTTTTTTAAGAATGGCCTGCAAGTATGCCAGATATTGCTATCATTCACATTGGTTAGATCTAGTCCAATTGGTGGATAAAGTTAGAAAGCTGGCGGATTCTTTGGACATTTCATTCTATAATTCTCCAGTGACTTGAGGGCAGTTTGGATCATTGGAGCACTTACACAAGGAACGAACTAAGTGAGCAAACTATGTTTCTTGCCTTGTCGGTAGCTGACCGGAATGTATGTTACTGAAACTAAAGTAAGATATTCTGATACTGATTATTTTCTCTCTCTGCTGTTTCCTCCTCTGCACAGATATTGTGTGTCCGTGTGTATAGTTTGATTTTTAGATAGGTCAGTTTTGGTTTTTTTATTGTTCCCTATTTTGTTTTAATAAAACAAGAAACGTTGTTAAGTATTGATTCAAAAACATATTTAGGACCAATCCTTATCAATTCTGACTACTGTCAATCAAAAAAACTATTTGCTGTGAACTCCATAATTGTAGTCTGCAATAAGGACCCTGAAAATGTGTTGCTACTACTTTTTAAATGTGTTGTGCTTTTTTTTTTATAACCTTCTGTAATGTAAAAGTTAAGGCTAGTTGTTGAATGGAATGAATAATTACTAGAACATTGTAACAGACTGGTCCAATAGGCTGGATTTGATTTTGTACACACTTAAAAATGTACAATGTAACATGGCAGTGATTTGCGTGAGGCTGCGGGCTGTTTTATTTATCATTCATTGCTTAGATGGGGACGCAGCAACATTGCAAATGCCATGACCTTTCAACTCTGCTTGCCTCACTGTCAGTGTTGAGGAAGTTGAAAAGTCACTGCAACATGATTGCTTTGTTACAGGAAGTCTAAAAAGAAAGTATACAGGGTTAACCACCTCCTCTGACTGCAATAGGCTTAGACTGTTAGACAACATTCTACACACTGCAGTCTGTCTTTTCCTAAATTGTACTGATAGAGATTGTGGAGCAGGACATTCCTCAGTATGCTGCCTGAAGAAAGAAGATTGCAGCACCCTTTGGTTTAGATACGCTAGTCTGTAAAATGTTATTCTTTTTCAATTGTTCCTTGTGAACAGCACTACATTGTTTATAAGAGGATTGAATCAGGAAATATCAGACCAGTTCTGAATAGGTCTATTATACAAAGGTAGCCATCCTCGAGAGAAGTGGGACCAAAAGAATGTGTGAAGAGGAAGAATTCAAAACTGGGATCATTGTTGCAATGTTTTATTGTTGTTACCAGAATGTTACAACCAAACCCTGTACCAACTGTCTGACACATATTTCTAAAGGGTAATTACAAACAGCAACACAGAATTCACCCTCAGTGACCCAATCTAGAATACAGTCAGCACTCGGATATCCGTTACCCAGATACACGTCAGTCTCTCTTCAATGTTACAATTTATCTGAATATCCGTCAGCCCACTTTTTTCCTCTCACATGCTGAATCAGTCTGTTTTTATTGTGCAGTTGCAGAGCATTTCCTCCAGTTTCACCTTAATGAATCTATGTATTTTTGATATTGTATCTTTTTGTGTTCCCTGAAAAATGGACAAGGGTTGGAACTGGCCAAAATGAAATAATCAGATATATGTCACACTGTGGCAGGATGACAGAGGTTTGAGGCTCAGAGACAGTGGAAGGGGCAAAATAATGATCTTTATTAAACAAAAAATAATCAAATAAATAGGCACAAGGGCCCAAACAAAAGGTTTAAACAAAATACAGAAATGTAGGCTGGGCATTAGCCTTCACTACAGTTTCTTTCTCAAAAAAACTTAACCACACAGCACACCAACAAACAAACTCACTCAAAAACCCTCCACACAAAGGGTTTCACCTGCCTTTTATAGTCTGTGGCTGGAGCCCAATTAACTAATAATTAACAATTAAACACTTAAGGCTCCAGCCACATTCTCACATGTATTTTACAGGGAGGAATTTAACCCCCTCCCTGCCAATCCAAAACAAACAAGAATCCTAAGAAAAACAACAGTAAAAATAACAATAATAAACACAAATTATAGGAGCGAGCTGGCACCCCATCACACACACGTGTTTAACTGTCACTGAAGTTAAATTTTTATTGGATATGTGAGTGCTGACTATCAGGAGAAATGAAGATCAATGGGCCTTCTTTGATCCCACCCCCAAGTCTTTGCAACTCCTGGATGACAAAGGTAGATGTCTGTTTGAGCTCACGGAGCATGAAAGCCAATACCACACTCACTATGGAATTCCCATTAAAGAACAGCAACTGCTAACAGCCAGTATGTGAACCTGCTCTCCACTGACTGTATAACTATACACCAAGTTCTTGTGCCTTTATCAGGGGAGCTAGACAGGGACCCCTAAAAATACTACCATCCCAAGTTAAATTGTCCATTGTGCAATAGCTCAGAATCAGCTTGAAGTAGGAAGTTCATTTCTTTAAAAAGGGGCAGAGGCAAGTTTGTTTCTAAGTGTTCCTGTGGTGGTTTGAGGTAAAGAATTAGACAGTTAGTAGAGTTTTTTTTTAGATATAGAAGGAAATGGCTTTTCATAAAACAGTTTTATCAGGTAAAACAAGAAATTGTAACCAACGTGGTTAAGTACTGTGAGGATGAATTGTGAAAAGGAATAATAATGCCGGTTGGATATTTTATTAAAAGAGCGAGTGCTAGGGCCAGGTGTTCATGCGAGAACTGTCAGACAAATTAGTGCTGAAGAAACGGGGACATTGTTTACTACTCAGGGTAAAGTAAGACAGAGGAAAACAGGGAAAATGGAATTGGATGATTTGGACAAGTGTGTCAAACTGTGTGTGTTTGCTGAGAAAACCAGGGAAGTGCCAACCACCAGGAAGATACGAATTGTGCTGGAAGAAAAGATTGTATTTGCAGGTAAAGATGAAACTCTTCGCAAAAGTATTCGAAGTTTAGGTTTTAGATGGAAGAAAAGTAGGTCCAATATACAAATATTAATGGAGCTTACAGATATTGTATCAGGGGGTACTTGCAGGAGCAAACAGGTGACCACCATGGAGGGCAAAAGAGAAACTGCTATCAAATACCCCTCCATCCTCTGTTGTGGTACTTGATAATGCCCCCTATCACAACATGAAAGTGGATAAAAAGCCCAAAACATCAACAAGGAAAGCTGATATAGAGGCATGGCTACAGCACCGCAATTGACACTGAAAATGCTTACAGGGAAAAGGTTGTGGAAGATCAAATTGAAAAGATCATCATTAGTCTTGGTGGAAGTGATAGCAGTGACTCAGATTCTGGTTTCAGACACTGATGAGGACGATGCAGAGGAAAGTGATCAATTTCACACAGATAAAGACTTTCAGCGACTGTCCTCTGACAGCAACTAAACCAAATGGTAAGTTAGTTTACTGTATTTTATTTATAGTGAATTTTAGCAGTTGTATCAAACTACATACACAGTAACAAAGTACCCCTTTATCAACCTTGACAAGACTGCAAATTTAATTTTTGGGAATATTGTGTGATTATGTTTATTAATGTCATAAGCTTCCATAGACAGTATAGCTCATTCGAGAGATAACACCCCTACAGACAGTGGCGTATTTAAGTTGGGCCAGTAACAGTTTTGGTGACTCTTTACATTAAGTGTCTATAACTACACTGTAATTACACAGTAGTTATACAGCCATTGCACTTAGGGCTGTGCAGTTATAATGCAACAACATGCTTAATTACAAAATGAAAAGTGTTGCTAGCATATTTCTAATTATACTGTATACATGTGGTTGTGCATTTTACAATGTAATTTCCATGTAACCACATATGTAATTACAATGCAACTACAGTGTAATTAGAGATACTTAATAGTATTACCATAATTTTTATATGTGTAACATGGTTGTTACCTAGCTTTTTTTGTAAAGCTTTATACTGTAAGCAGAGAAAAACTTATAGAGCATCTTTTAGTACAAGAGCTTTACAACAATAATAATTTTCATTCGCTGCAGTATTCTGAACTGGCTTGAATCTGTGAAGGGAATCTGAAGGAAGATGAGGAAATCCCACTTTTAGTTTGAGCTTCCTGGAGCTCAAACAGCGCTTACACTTGACATTCGTCAAACACGTCCATTTGCTATGTGTTAAACCAAACCTGTTAAAGAAAGTTCCTTGTTTGCTTGCCTTTCCAGTAGAAAGCATGCTATTGCTTCACTTCCTAAGTAAGTCAGAAGCACCAACCTGATCAGGAGGAAGCAGGTTCATACTCACTAAACACTGTCAGGACTGTGTACATACAGAGTGATGGAGAGCCAGGGGGAAGAGGGAGGGAGGGAGGCAGGCACTGAGGGAGGAACCAGGGCGGTGTTAAAAGTCTTTAAAATTGTGACAGAGCAGACAAAGAGGCTAAAATTGGCTCAGAGATGAACTCCAGAGACATGACCTCCACAGATCAGAGGGCCTCCCTGGATCTGAACAGGAATGCCACCCCGGGGTCCGTTGGAGCCCCCAACTCTACTGCTAATCATGGGTAAGACTGACTGAGCTGGGGAACCTCAAGGCTTCTCTCTTTAATCTGGACAGCAAGCAGAGGAGGGATTGCCACTCAGGAAGCCATTGCTTTTTAAAGGTGCATTGCTCTGTATACTTACAACAAAACATATTTCAGGAGGCTGTTACCTACAGGGTTAAGAAAAGGGTCTTTCAAATTCCTATATGGAATAACTCAGTCTTCCTTTTTTTGCATGGGTTTAACTTGCTAAAAGCGTAGCAAAGTGAAGTAAAGTATAAAGCTGTGACGGTCAAAGCAATAGCAAGCACATTAAAGAATGGGCATGGTGAACTTTCACAATCATTTTTATGTTGAGACATATTTTAGTTTAATTAAAACAAGTGTAAATTGTATTAACTTATTTCTTGTATTTCTTTTCTCAAAAAAAAAAAATTCTAGATGTGTTATGTTTTTAATTTTAGGAATGCACTGTAGGCAAATCATTTATTTTAAAATATGGATTTTGAAACTTGAGTAACTGTCGGTATGAGGTATAGGGGCTAAAATTAATCTCTCGGACCAAAGCAATCTGATAATCACTCAAGTTATTGTGCATGCAAACACATTGCACAACACATGCACATAGCTTTAGAGATTTGTTTCTATAATTTCTATGAGTAACTATATTAAATAAAGAGTTAAATGATAATGTCAAGTTCATGTTCATTACACTCAGGAGAATAATGTTGGAATTATGAGAGCACCACTGTCATAGAACACAAGTCTTTAATTGATAGGATAACCAAATTCGGGAAACTTCAACAAAATGTATTAATGTTATTCTCCTGGTCATAGTGATAGATTCTCAAAGCTCTTTACTCCAAATCATCATTAGCACATTAGCACACTCAATAAAGTTACCTAACCTGGACTTAACAACTCAGACATATTTTGTGAGTAATCTAAAGATGTTCCTTATTTGTTTAAGAAGAGTAAATTGTGCTTTTTTTTCCTTTCAAGAAAATGTGCTAATAATTTGTTGTAAATAGCTTTGAGAATCTAGCACATAGTTTCTTTTGCATAGTTTTAATGTTTGTATTAATAATCTGTAACTTCATTCACAAGCTAGTGAATCTGCCCAAGAAATAACATTTCATCAACCTGTCACTGACAATGGATATTGTAATGCAAGTTATATTATTATTTATTTCTTAGCAGAGTTATATCCATCAAGAAATTAAATACATACATTACTTTACATTTTAGGTTACATGGATTTATTCTGGACTAAAAAGTAATAACATATCTAAAATCAGGGCTTAACAATATAGAGATGTAAAACCATAACATTGTTATCCAGGAGCCCAAGCGGTTCTATTGTAGCGGGTGTTTTATCCAGCGCAAAACTTTATTTCGAGTTCTGACATGGTTGGAATGGAATGAGGGAGTTAGAATTCTCTTGACAAGCCAGATAAAGACAGATATATAAAAATGCTAATAATGATTCTTTTCTCACCTGTTCTGAAGTGAGGTGGGGATGCACATCAGTGGTGCATTGGCTTCAGTGCATGGCTGTTCTCTCCAGTGTGTAGCACAACGCTAAAAGCAATTTCTATTGGAATAGTTAGCAGCATGGAAGAGTTATCAAAGCAGCAGCAACGATGTGTATTCATGACACAGAACACACAAAAAGGAAATTAAACAGGTCAAAAATAAAAATGTAGATGATATAAAGTACCCCAGCTTTACTGATCAAAAACTGTAGATCCCCAGTGTACACCAAAATACATAGAATTATAAAAGTAAACTAACTATTATTAAATATAGTTTAGTATTTGTCCATTAAGTGAAATTAAAAACCAGTGATTTTACTTTGTTAATTTTACGTGGTATTCTGTGAGGTACCCTCTGCCAGAAGAATTGAGCTTTAATGCATTTTCCAAAACACCTGCTCCCTGCATGCTCACTTATCACAGAAGTGTTGGTCTGCATGCTGCATGAACGTCACATTCTCGAATGAACATCTCATTCACTGTGACAAAGACAGTATTTTGGTTCCATATGAAGGCTTGCTCATATTGCAACATAAATATCAAAAATGTAAAATACAGTATATGGATTAGTTTGGAGGTAATGCTATTTTTTTTATTTGTCTTTGACAATTATGTGGGGGACAAGAAATGAAGTTAGAACAATTGAAAACATTTTTTTTCACTATTAAATAAACTCCAGTCTAGAAAAGCCATCATCAAACCGTCAGCAGTAGAAAGACGTCAGGAGTGTTAATAAACCACTGATAAAGTGCGTTCAGTGAAGTACTTTTATTTATTTTATCAACTCTAATTTTCAACATTATTGGTGATGATTTTGATGATTAGTTCTCACTATCGAAGGCACTTAGTAGGTGCTGTATACTGTGGTAATGGGCAGTCAATACATCGCTCTATTTGAGCATCTCTCTTCACAGCTCTTCCTGCCCCACGGAGATCCAGAGGTATGTGCGGATCAAGAATTGGGAGACCGGCCAGCTATTCTATGACACCCTGCACATGCAGTCCACGACGGTTAGTTAAAAAAAACATTACAGTCAGTATAGAACAGAGTGTCAGTTCAATAAGTCTACAGTCAGTACAGTACAGGGTGTAAGTTCAATAAGTCTACAGTGTGCCATAGAGTTAATCTTGGACTGTAAGGAAAAAGAATGGCCATTGTAAGATTATTACTTGATTTTTTTTTGCTAGAATGGATAGAAGCAAAAGTTCCTCTTACAGTATCACAAACATTGATCCCTAGTCTTCCAGTGCACCTCTGATCTCCTCTAAAAAGGAATGAACATCTCCATCCCCCAATGAGCCACTGAGCTGAGCGTTAGATATGAGTAGAAATGTTTTCTCTGGGAGCCAGTAACCTGCCCTGTGCTTGCAGGAGGTGCCCTGCAGAGAGCGGCGGTGTCTGGGCTCAGTCATGTTCCCTAATCAGTTGATCCGCAAACCTCCAGAGGAGCCAGTCAACAGAGAGAGGCTTCTGAGCATGGCAACAGACTTCATCAACCAGTACTACACCTCCATCAAACAGTAAGAAGAGAGGGAGAGGGACAGTGTGATATATGCATATATATATATATATATATATATATATATATATATATATATATATATACATATGAGGGATGGGACGAATACAACAGTTCTGAATCATTTTCCTTTAAGGTCTCACTGAACCAACATATTTCAATTGAAAGCCGGTGTGGGAGGGTAGTGGGCGGAGCTTAGGGAAGGACAATAAATGACAGCACACAGGAGTCGGAAATGACGTTTAGTCCTAGAGCCCTGTACCGACAATGGTATCTGGGCAGGATTTTATTTTAACACACAATGAAAATAAACAGTCCAGTATTGCAGAAAAACACCTGGAATACCAACAATGGTAAACTCAGGTTTCAAATAAAAAGAGTAAACAAAAACATTGCGGTTACAAAAACAACAACAAAGGAAGCACTGGGGTTCTCAGTGCTGCTGCAGTGGGTTTCCTCTCACCGCCTCTTGGCTCCCTTCCAAGGAATAATGACTAGTCCTGGGTTTTTTCCCCACCGCGGTAATCCACCAAAGTTTTCCAAAGTTTCAAGTTTCTGTGAATTACAGCAGGTTTATAAAAGCAAGACAACAAAGCACAGCGCTTCTTTTCCGTGTTTTCAGTTCAGGACAGGGAGACCGAATGGCAAAATCACGCTGCCTAAATACTGCTGAGTCCCGCCCCTGCAATCAGCGCGCTGCCCCACATCAGCCAATCGACGAGCACAGCACAGCTGATTGCAATGATGGGACTCAGCGGTTGCATGGTTCCACCTTGGGCCAAGATGGCCGTCCGACCCGGAACTTCCTGTCTGGTCAGAGTTCAGCCTCCTGACCCAATCACGGCCAACCCTACACAGCGCTGCCGGTGGTCGGGAGGGTGAATTACGTCAGGGACTCCTTTCAATCCTGTCACAGCCGGTTAATCTTTTAAATCAAACAATTAGGTTGTGCTGTGTGTATAATCTCTAAACTGCTTTCATTGAAAAACAAATTGTCGCCTTTTAATCTGCAGACAGGTGAGTTTTGCGTGGCCGATGCAGATCCACATTATAAACACATAAGCATTTATTTTTTTATACAAAATGAAATCAACCAATAGAAGATCTGCATTTTCTCTGTGGCAGTCCAATCATAAGTTGGCGGAGGTGGGACATAAACAGTTGACGGTCTTTAACCAATGGGAGAGTCAAAGATCTGCCCCTTGTTATGCAGGTGTCCAATCATTAGTGAGCAGAGGTGGGACATAAATGTACCAGGGTGCGCAGTGCAAAAATAGCTGAATTTCGCACGGTATTGCTAATAATATATTGAGAATTATATTGAGAACTTCAAAGTAATATTTAGAATTTTTTTTACAGATTAAAAAAAAGAAATGTCATCAGACAACGGAGACATCGTGTAACAAAAAATAGCCAACACGTCCGGAATACAGTCACGTGGGATGTTGACTTTCAATCCATGCCCACTATAGCGTTCCAGTGCCTGCATAGCCTTTCACACAGGCGTTGAGGCGGTTCAATGTCGTCTCTGAACCACCTCGAGAGACGGCATAAAATATGACGGCTCTGTGACGGTACAGGCAATTCACACAGATCAAAATGCTGCATCAGTGCTGGTTCTGAGCCATAATAACTCGTCTGTGTGAAAGGGGTATTGTTGGATGTCTATCGAAGTCAGCAAAATAGGAGCTTTCCCAAAGTGCTTGTGAGCCACTGTAACACTCAAAACTTTTGGACAAACCCGGATTGATGTTCAACTGAATGAGCAGAAGCGTAGGGATACAATACATCACAATGAGCAAGCAAGAACAAATTGTGGGGTTCTTAAACGCTTGATTGATTCTGTTGTTTACCTTGGCAACAAGAACTGACTTTCAGAGGGCACGATGAAGGCACCAATTCCTCAAATAGAGGTAATTATGTGGAATTAGTTCCCAGGTCACTGCATTACCAGGCACAGGTCATTTGACTGGTCTTCTACTTCACTCTTCCTGTGCCAGACGTTGATAGTGTACCCCCTGATCTCACACCTCAGCCGGCAGCTACAGCCAACAAGGTCACCAGCCTGCGCTTCAGTCGCCCCTGACACACTGGAGTTGCCAGAAGGTGGACTGTCCCGCCCTCCATCACGCCCACAAGAGACTCAAAGAATGGAGAATTTGGGACTTGTAGGGAACTGGTTGGGTTTTAAAGGGAGGGGGGAGTGGCCGTGGAATGGGGAGGGAGAGGATATGTGGCTATGGATATGAGTAGGTATGTGGATATGAGTAGGTGAGAGGAAAGGTATAGTCCTGGAGGATAATAGGACTACATCCCCCAATATGCCATGGGGTTGGTATTAGTCAGAATGGGAAACACCTAGCTCTAAAAGTTAATGAGGGACACCTGCCTGTGTTCAAGCAGGCAGGTGTATATAGCAGGTCAGAACAGCTTGATGGGTGTCTGTGTTAATGCTAAGGCCTGTAGAGCGACCGGTGTGAGGGGAACCTCATGAAAGGTATTGTGATAGCTGTGCAGTTTATAGTTTAATGTTAACAAAAACATACTTAAAAGTTTTGAAATGTGTACTTTCAGATATAATTTATAAATATTTAAAACTCTTCACAAATTCAACATTTAAAATCAATATGACGATTAAATCTGGAAAAATTATTCTGTTTTTTCAAAATAAATATTTATTTTGCAAGTTAAATCTGAAGCTAACATGCCCCTTTAAACGTTTGATGCAAGCATTCCATGCATAGAGGAGATGGGGAGCTTTATTTTCGTTGGTGTGTCCTTCAATAAAACTGGGTTATTTCGCACTTCGGGGCAAATGTTCTCTTATCTTTTAATACAAATCAAAGATGTCATCGGCCCTAACTTTATGATTTGGTGCCAAAGAAAGACTTCTGTCAACGCCATGTGTGTGGTGAAAGCATGTGAAAGGCTGCTGCTGCTCTACATAATAGGTTGTGTGATACATATTGATGAGAACAGTCCTCTGGGGTCCCTGATTTAGAGGTGACCTTGAACTTTGCATGTTAGTTTCAGATTTAGCTTGCAAAATAAATATTTATTTTGAAAAACCAGATTTATTTTTCCAGATTTAATTAATACTTCCAGGATTGTCATGAATTATCTTGAGCAGGCTATATACTGTAGGTTATGGACTGGCCAGCAAAGCCCAGATCTATAATCCCATAGAACACTTTTGGGACCTTTCAGGATGTCATGTTTGTCAGCATTGTAACCCTCTATGTGACATCAGAGAGCTTGGTGTTGCACTGACTGAAGAATGGGACAGGATCCCCCAAATCATCTGCCACCTTATTAGAAGCATGCCCAGTTGATGTAGAGACTGCACTAATGTCAGAGGAGTTTATACACAAAACTGATACATTAATTTGGACCATTTTCAGAGAAAATATATATTAGCTTTGGACCATACACTTGCAGTGAAATTATAAGCACAGTCCTGTAGTTAACAGTCCAGACCAGTCTGTACTCTTACCCCAGCAGGGCTGTGTGTTGATTCTGTGTGTCTCTGACGCAGGTTCCAGTCCCTGGCACACCTGCAGCGTCTGAACATGGTGCAGAGTGATGTCAGAGCCACGGGCTCCTACCAGCTGGAGGAGACGGAGCTGATCTTCGGTGCCAAGCTGGCCTGGCGGAACGCCTCCCGCTGTGTTGGACGCATACAGTGGTCAAAGCTACAGGTAACCGGGGCAAAAGCCAAGGGAAGAAAGCAAATTAGCATTGTAACAGCCTTTCAAAATTTGAAAGTTCACATTGTCATATGATTTGAATGGATTCACGAAGGCTTCCAGCAGGATTCTCCAGACAAGCTCAAACCAAGGTAAGAGCAGGTTTTGTGAAAATAATAATTCATTATTGGAGCAGGAAAACATAGAACCACTCAGGATGATTGCAAATACCATAAACAAGTAAGGGAATGTAAAAAAGAAATGGAAAGCACATCTGAATGTACTTGATCTTTAATAAGTAGCAGTACAAGGGTTTTCAAAAATCCCAGCCTATAGTCATTATATTGTTCTTTTGTCTTGTTGCAGGTGAGAAACTAATGTACAGTGATGGCACAGTATACCTCTGACTTTTCAAAAGCCCTGTACATTCAGACAGTTAAATGACTGATATATATATATATATATATATATATATATATATATATATATTGTAAAACGATTGACCCACTCGGGTTCGTTGCCCCTTTAAGAATACGACCCAGGACTCAGAAATGGCGTTTTGAAGCGCTGACGCGCTATATTTTAATGAACACAAAAATAAAACAAACACACACAAAATAAACACCTAGCTCCTCTTGGAGCACTTACTACACAAGGTTTTTTCCCTCACTAACTTGCAGGACGGCTAAGCCGTTTACCTGCTAACAAAAACCCAAAACCACACCGGTTTAACCCAGCACTTGCACTCTGACTGCACGGAAGCAGAGCACCTTCTCTGCCTCCCTCTCCTCAGCAGCCCCGAGCAGACTAACTGCTTTACTTTTATACTGCCCAATAACGCTCAGGTGCGGATAATCATTACTAATAAAACAATTAAACAATCAAACAAATGTGCATTCTCACATGTTTCTTTTATGCAGGGAGGATTAACCCCCTCCCTGCTGTCTCACTCCACCTACTTCCTCACAATATATATATATATATATATATATATATATATATATATATATATATATATATATATATATATATATATATATATATATATATATATTGTGATGACATGACCCTGAGGTATAGTAGGTCTTGTAGTAAACCACAGATAGGAGACTTGAGTTGCAGTTCAACAACACTCTTGGTGTTCTTTATTTATTTATTTAAATTCACTATAACAAAACAAACAAACAAAACAAAAGCCTAACTCCAGCAAGGAGTGCTAACTTAACTTTTATAAGGAAGCCCTGTCTAACCACGGGACAGCTAGCCGTTTACCTAGCCAGAATTGAATGTTGTCAGGTTTGTGTTTTCAGAGGCCAACAACAAGCTTACAGACACTCGGAAATCAAAGTACAGCATACAATTTACTGTGAAATCTCCAGGATGCTTTAGTCACATACAACTCTAGGCTTAGAAATACTAAAAGAAACTTAATAAATTAAATGACAAGTGTTTGAGTTTTTGCAAGTTTGCTACTGGCAAGTGTTTCATCATTGGTACTGTTTGAACTATGGTATCAGCTAGTCAGGCCTGTTGTGTAACAAGTTTTTTGTTTGTGGCTCCACAGGTGTTTGACGCCCGGGACTGCAGCTCGGCGGAGGAGATGTTCACTCACATCTGCACCCACATGAAGTACGCCACCAACAAGGGCAACCTGCGGTGAGGAGAGTACATTGTTTCTCTGTGTAGTGTAAAGTGTCTGCATATTCAGCCAAGCCATGGTCTGGACAAACCACAAGCTATGAGTGGCACTATTAAGGGCCGTTTATGTTAATTTGGCCCCCACTTATTAAAAAATCAATTAGTAACACATCTTGAGTTAATTTGAACTTCATTTTATAAGAACACAAGAAATTCTAGAAGGAGAAAAGGCCATTTGGCCCACCTATGCTTGCTCGCTTTGATGTAAGTGTGGTCTGTTAGCACTGAGGAGAGGAAAAACAGAAAGCCTATGGGAAATGAAACCTCTGGAAATCCATGGCTAAATGGACCACCCTTCCTCCAGATGGCTAGCTAAAGGTCTTATTATGGTCACAGAGAAGGTTATACAGTATTGTTCATGACAGCATCCAGTCTATTCTTGAAGGATCCATTAGACTCTGCTACAACAAACAGTAAATACTGTCCATGCCCTCTATAAAAATACAATAAGATCAAATAAAAAAATATATATTTACACTGCCCTACTATTGTGGGGCTGTCATAATAATTGCACATACAGCAATTTACCCATTAAAAAAAAACGACATGAATTGTATTTCAATCCCATTGCACTGAAGCAGGGCTCCAGTATACAAAATAAGCTTGGGGTTTCTCAGTATTTAAACACTAAGCAAAGCAGATTCATTCATTCAAAACCAAAACAGCATTTGCTCCAGTGCAAAGTTTGCACCATTCAAAATAAAACATATTTCCCCAAAAGGAATAAACAGCTAATGCTTAACGATGGTATCTTTTGACTCCCGTTCCAGCCAACAGTTGCAAAATCTGCAATTATGTCACCATCAGCTGCATACATCCTGACAACTATGATTATTAGTATTTATTGAAAGTATTTTTTGTATAAACCTCCCAATTTAAAAATGTCATTCTATGTTTGCTTTATAATGATTTTTCGTTTTATATGTTGCATCTAATTTTATTTTGTGCTATTTGGTATTTGCAAAAAACACAGGGCTCTATGTATGAGTCACATTTTATCTTAAATATGCATGTTTATCACCAGGCAAGCTTTGACTATTCTAAAATCCTTTCCCTACTAACCCTTGCCTTTCACAAAAATGCAGGAAACACCAAAAAATTTAAAACTTTCAAATTTCTGTACAGTGCACCTCCACCCTGTTCACACTGCATAAATAATGCAGGATCATCACATGTTCAAAGCATGATTGAAACCCATATGCTCAGTCAGGAGAGCGCAGGTCCCCATTCCTGGCTGTGCAAAGTCACTGAAGTCTTTGCTGGTGTAATTAGGGTAAAAGAATAAAAAAAGAATAGCAATGACCTCAAATAATCAAAATAGCTGTCACAGTGTCTGTTCTTTTAAATAAATACAGTAGAATGTGCCCGCGTGTTAAAATTCAAATTATCGATTTTTTTATGATCCGAGAGAATAGTCTTTTTTTGAAATATGGTTAATTAAAATAAGGGAGAGACTTTACAGAAGGCTTGAACTCATCCCAGACAAACTCAAAGTTTTCTTTTCAATCACTTTTTGTTTTTGTTTTCAACTCAAAGAAGTGGAATGCATTCAGTAGGACACACATTCTGTAATTCATGGTAGTGTTTATTTTTACATACATATGAAAATATCTATATAATCTAAACACTACGGTCCCTTCCTCACACGTACACAGTACCACTGCACTATTGTTTAAAAAATAAATAGATTGGGGGGGGGTCACTATATTTTAATGCCACTTAAACCATACATATTGTACTGTGATTTCACAGACCAGACGACTGAAGCTCTGATTCTGATACCTGTATCTGATCCACTGGGAGGCGCTGGGTGCTGTGCTGCATTTAACCACTGTAGACGTGTGCTGCATTTAACCACTGTAGACAAGAGCCAGGCTCCTGTCTGGAACAGTCTATAATTTTGTATAACCTCATCTTAGCTGTAGGGATCAGTCACTCATGCTACACTTCTGATCCGAACCTCCTGGCATGCTACGGTATAGAGGTTTCCAGATTCCATTCCTCTTCATGCAATGCAGTCCCTTCATGCTATGCTGAATCATTGGGAGCCTTTAAGAGCCGACTTGACAAAGTTTTGGGATCAATCAGCTACTAGGAAACCGGACAAGCACTAAAGTGCCAAACAGCCTCCTCTTGTTCGTACATTTTTTTTCTGTTCTTCTGTTCCTCCTCTCCACAGATCGGCCATCACAGTTTTCCCACAAAGGTCAGAAGGTCTCATGGATTTCCGCATTTGGAGCCCTCAGCTTATTCGCTACGCCGGGTACAGCCAGCCAGACGGCTCAGTCATTGGGGATCCCTCCAATGTAGAGCTCACAGAGGTCAGCCTGTACACAGCCGGGACAACCTCTCTTTTATTATTATTTATTTCTTAGCAGATGCCCTTATCCAGGGCGACTTACAATTGTTACAAGATATCACATTATTTTTTACATACAATTAACCATGTATACAGTTGGGTTTTTACTGGAGCAATCTAGATAAAGTACCTTGCTCAAGGGTACAGCAGCAGTGTCCCCCACCTGGGATTGAACCCACGACCCTCCGGTCAAGAGTCCAGAGCCCTAACCACTACTCCACACTGCTGCCCTTGCACCCAACACTTCATTGATTACAGACTAATGGGAATATAACTGTGTACTACTCCAGTTTACTGTCCCGTGCTTGTGCAATACTATAACTTTGGATACAGAAGACATGGCAGGTTACAATAACCCTGTGCTTATCCTCGGAGCTTGTTATACAGTTCATAGGTACATGACTATGTACTGCACCAGTCTACTGTCACCTTGTGGTTGTTCTCACAGCTCAGTATATGCAGTCCTATTTCTTGTTCTACAGTATACACGGCTGTGTCTGCTCCAGCCAACCCTGTGCTTGTCTTCACAGCTCTGTATCCAGATGGGCTGGAAGCCTCGTTATGGGCGCTTCGATGTCCTGCCCCTGATCTTGCAAGCGAGGGGGGAGCCACCTGCTCTGTTTGAGCTGCCGGCCGAGCTGGTCCTGGAGGTGTCCATCACACACCCCACGTGAGTCCTGAGCGCACTGTGCACACTGACCACAGGAAGAATAACCAGGCCACTGCTGGTGTAGATGTGGCTTCTGTTCCTAGCACTGTATATTGATCAATTTTACAATACAATTATAAAGCACAAGGGTCTCTAAGTGAAGCAAAAAATGAAATATTTACTATGAACGTTATTTCACCTTTGATACAACTACCATAGCGGAGACATCTGCAGAAAATAACTTTGTTGTTTAAAGATGCAGAGATTTGAATATATTTACTCACTGCTGCCTGTTATAGTGGGGCCAGAAATACAAGTTGTACACTTCTAAATCCACACCACTTCAGAGAGAGTGAGAAATATATGGACTATAAAGAATATTGATTTAGAAATGTCCTTAGTTTTATGTATATGAAATAAAAAAAAAATGAGTATGAGAGGAATTTTCTTTTCCTTCAATTTACATCTTTCACCTGAAGAGGCTTACATATCAGCTGATCTTATTAAAAAGGTATCACAGAAAAAACCTTATTTATACAGGCCAGTGATCAGTAACAGTGTGATCAGTACACATATTTTATTGCTAGTAATTGAAATTGGTACCTTGTATCTGTGTTTGTCTTTCTCTGCCTCTGTCTCGGTCTCTGGTAGGTTTGAATGGTTTGCGGAACTGGGTTTGAAGTGGTATGCGCTCCCTGCAGTGTCCAGTATGATGCTTGAGATTGGGGGGCTGGAGTTTACAGCGGTGCCCTTTAACGGGTGGTACCTGGGGTCAGAGGTCGGAGTCAGGAACTTCTGCGACAACCACAGATACAACATCCTGGAGGTATCATTGCTATTTTTGACTTTTGTGACAAATCAGGTATTTTCATGGCTTACAGCTGAAATAATCCCAAAATATATGTGTAAAGAATTAAAAAAAAACACATCTTTGTTCTGAATACAAAAACAATGTTTGTATTCAGCCTACCTCTTGTAAAACAATGGTTAAATATGGCAAAGCACAGTAAACACTGTAGAAGCAGGGAAAACTACAATATAACTTTTAAAATGGTTAGCAGAAGGTTCAAGAATGCAATGTTGCAAACGTCTGAAGAAGAGAACAGAATGGTCTGCTTTTCTGTTGTCCCTGCTCTTTGCAATGCAATGCTTTCTGTTTGACTACATCACCTGCCACATTAAAATATCGTATTACATATAATTGTCTTTTTAAAATTAAATACACTAAATGAGAACCTTGCAAATTTTAAGCCAGTTACTGAAAACGATAGATTTACATTTTCATAATACTAAAACAGCTGACTAACAGCAGTGTGTAACAGGAGACCCTTTCCGTGTTCTAGTCGTGTATCTCGATTAAACACCAAACACAACATACAGGACACAGCATTATCTGGTTTTGTATCAATCTCACCAGTACTTAGCAGGAAATTCTTTGAGAATGAGATGTTTCATTTCAATTATGGCTGTGGTGCTCCCCGGTGGCTCCTTCAGTTCATTTCTGTCCAGATCCTTAGTTGTTCAATTTAACAAAACAGCACCTGGGATCCTTTTAGAAAGCCTAGATTCTATCCTATTAAATGAGATACCCCGAGTAGGGGACAAATGGTCATCTAACAAAGGACAAGCCTTGATGGTCCCAAACAACTTCTTCTCATTCTCAAAGTTTTCTGTTCTAATTTGACATTTAAAGACCTGGTTGGAATAAGGTTCTGGACTACTTGATTCAATATTGTAGGACATGTTTGGAACAAGTTTCTGGACTTCCAAAAGGGTTATATGCTGTATGAGCTGCTATACATAGTAGAGCTATTAAGTACAGCAGTAGTACCAATAGCTGCAGTAAGGTTAGTACAGCTTACAACTCCAAGACTAAATCAGATGCCTTATCTGTTAACATTAGCAATGGTATCAAAATGATCACTGATCCCTTTATAATTATGCTGAAGATTTCTGTGTTTTTTTTTAAATTGAGGACATATATATTTGACACACTGATGAATTTTTATTTTAGTTACTATTTCTCCTCCGCGCAGGTTATTATTTTGTCTTGCTCATGTCTGTGTTGCACAAGCAGTTGTCATTCCTTTGGGTTCCTTGTTCTCTGCTGTAGGACGTGGGCAGACGAATAGGCCTGGACACCAAGAAGACCTCCTCCCTCTGGAAGGACAAGGCGGTGGTGGAGATCAACATCGCTGTGCTGCACAGCTACCAGGTAACACAGTCCCAACACCAACCTGCTGCTTGGAGCACAAACCTGTACCCCAGGACCCACCTGGAGCATCGCAGGTACACAGGTGCAACTGATCAGCATTACATCTGGTGGCATGGTGAATGGAGCTTTTATATACAAAAATTGAGGAAAAAATAGTGATGTGTAAAAAAAAACCTGATATTAAATTGAAAACCTCTAGCCCTACTTGGTTGAAACACTTAAAACAAAAAGTTTCTTATTTAACTGTATAATAATGGATGTCTGTTATACCTTACCCAGACTACCTAAAAATGTGTGATCCTCACGTGTTGAAAATGTGGTTGTGAATGAAGTGTATAGCAATGCACAATGGGTTTACTATTCATAAGCGTGGATATGGTATGACATACACTAATTGAGTTACACCATTAAATATACAAGTTTATTTTAACCAGGCTTGTAGTTTTTTCTAGTATGTTTCTTGATTTTTGTTTGTAAAAGCACCATTCACCATCATGGGATGGATCAGTATAATTCTGAAAATTCAGACGCTTCCACACTTTTAGAGAAGCAGAGGCTGGACTGAGGCTGTTCTGTGCAGCACTATCACCTGGTTTGCAGGTTCCTCAGCACCAGAGATTCAGCTGCAAGAGCTGTTGAGCTCTGTAAGAAGAAGGCAGTCACAAGTGGCACTGAAATACTGTCAGTGACAGAAGCAGACATTATATTTCCCCTGCACTCCGGGTCCCTTTTTGATGTGAGATCAAAATTATATTTTATAGAAAGTGTAGGACATTAATACTATCACTAAAATTAGCATAAAAGAAAATTACTCCAAGGCTTGTCTACTGTTTTTCTGCTGTTGATATCAAGAGGTACACTAAGTAAAGACCCTGTGTGTGTGTCGTTAGCTGGCGAAGGTGACGATCGTGGACCACCACGCTGCCACAGAGTCCTTCATGAAGCACATGGAGAATGAGTATCGCATGCGAGGGGGCTGTCCTGCAGACTGGGTCTGGATCGTCCCGCCCATCTCTGGCAGCATCACCCCTGTCTTCCACCAGGAGATGCTTGACTACTTCCTCTCACCCTCTTTCTCCTACCAGGTACTCCAAACCAGCAGGGCATCTCTCTCACAGTGCACCCCAACAGGCCTGCTCTCCAATGTGCAAAATAAAATCCTACAGAAGCCCTGGACCCAACAAAACAATCATTCTCACACGAAATTCATTCCATCTGTGAATAATGAAATAATCACAAATAAAGAAATGTAAAACACATTTGCCCTGGGGATAAGCAATGTTACAACGTGAGCCATTGAAACTAGAGTAACGTTGTGTTAATTAGGTCTGTGTAGGATCTCCCTTCCCCGCTGTGATTGTCTCTCTTTCAGCCTGATCCCTGGAAACTCCCGGGTTTCTCTGCCAAGAAGAAGATGCGCTTCAAGGAAATCGCAGAGTAAGGCTACTTGCTGACTAACCCACACTCCCGGTTGGGTATTCTCCTCTTAGTGACTTGGTGTTCATTCTGCTGTTTAGGGTTTAGTGCTGTTTGCTATAACATGTGTTTCTTTCAAAACTGCACATTTAAGACCTATGTAGGCAATGAAAATACAAAACAGGTAAGATTTATGGAATTATTTTTGTTCCAGCACAGCCATCATGTCAATTGAACATAATTAGGCAGCTGTGTTAGCTAGGCTAACAGAATCTCTGGAATCCTCCACGCATCACAAGCACTTAACAGCAGATGGGAGCTCGTCATAAGTTCTTGTTAATTTAATAGTCACTTTGAAATGTGTAGAACCTGGGTCTCTGTAAAAATTAAATGGTTCCATTTGGAATTAAAGCTTGTTCCATTTTTTATTTCAGGGCTGTGAAGTTTTCTGCCAGTCTGATGGGCCACGCCATGGCAAAGCGAGTGAAAGCCAGGATCCTGTACGCCACGGAGACAGGCAAATCTGAGACTTTTGCACACATGTTGTGTGACATCTTCAAACAGGCCTTCGACCCCAAGGTCAGGGAGAGAGGAAGTTGCTCATGTAATACCTCTTTTGACAATAGTTTTTAAAGGTTTTGGTACTGTAAAATTTGTTTAAATATGTTATAGGTCTCTGGATGTGAAGATCCATGTAAACCTTTTTCATTTCCTTTAGCTTGGGTATATATATAATAAAAGATAGAAGAATAAAAGAAAGTAAATGGATAAATAGACTGAACATGATTATGCCAGCGGGACTCAACAGAAAAGAATGAACTAATTAACTTCAATAAATATATAACATTTAAATAAATAAACAAAATTCATTCAAAAGTTGTGCATGCTGATGCGCTGGGGAGGCCAAATCTAGACTGATCCTCAGAGCCAGCATTGCATGATATAATAAAAATATAAGTTTATATAAAGTAGTGTTAATTAGAATAAATACAGATTCAAAGATAGAAGTAAAAATGATGTCACAATATATAGAACACCATTACATCATGTAAGAATAAATCATGAATTTGAATATAAACAATAACAAGTAGTTGTCATGCCGTCAAAAACCTATAAATACCTCCAATGTTTTGATTCAAACACAGGCTCCCTTGAGAAAGATATGTACAACATATCGAAATGTTGGGCAGCTGGCTCTTTGAGCTAATATATATATATATATATATATATATATATATATATATATATATATATATATATAAGGCATGACCACTGATGTTGTGCAGCAAAATCTGCTTCCATTTTATTTACTTAAACATTTTGATTCAAACAGAACAAAGAAAATACACAAGGTGTTTCGACACATAGCGTGTCTTCATCAGGTGTAGCTAAACAACAATTGCAAACTGAAGAACAGCTTTAGAGTACCTATAATATATACCAATTAATAAAGTCATTGAACAATGAATTATACAATATACATAAACAAACACTGCATTTTATTTCTGGAAAAACCATTGCTATCCAATTGAAAAAAAAAACTACTTTTAGAATAGACTATTAAATAAACAATTTATACATATATTTAATTGTTCAATCATTACACCAAATTACATTATTATATTAAAAACTTAAAATATATACTGTTACAGATCATATTACATTTAATATACAAATATGTGAGAAACTTTTGTAAACACAATTATCCACTCTCATTCCACTTAACCAGAAAAAAGATGAAAGAAGTTGGCATGTAACAATGAATCCTCTTGTCTTTCGGAGACATGGAATGAAATCTAGAATTTCATTGTGGGTTCTATTTAAAAAAAAAAAAAACTCAAGAAACAACAAGCTGCTTTTTGTAACAAAACTTAGTAGTAACAGCAATGTAAGGTTAATACAAGTTATTAGTGTTTTATACACTTAAATACCGCTGCCCTCAAATTAACGCCTCACTCAGATTTTTAATTGACGCCGCCCTCGAATAAAGGTATTTTTTTTCTACCCCAGCTCAAAAAATAAAGAAACACGCAACTCTGCCGATGTACGACACCCCCGAAGAGACTGCAACCTCAATCTAGCATGTAATACAAACTAATGTACACCCACCTTAGTAAGCAAATGTTATTTTACAGTACAATCCCGACAGACAACCCAAGATGAACGACTTACAGCACAACAGTCCTTCACGTCCCTTTTTTCCCAGCAGAGTTCAGTGCCAACACAGCAGGGGATAAAACAAGGGCTGTCTGTTTACCTCATCGTCAGCTTGGATGGTGAAAACTTAAACTCAGAGGAACTTAGAGCTTTGCCGGTCACTCTAAGCGCTATCCGAAAGCTGGCTGAAGATATGTTCTTGTAGGGGGTTTAGTTGTTTTGTTTTTTATTCAATTGGAATTTTACTCTGTCCTGTACAATTATATATATATATATATATATATATATATATATATATATATATATATATATATATATAAAAACTTACTATCTATGAGAAGATTTAGTTTTGGTTTCTCTTACAGAGAAATTACAAACAAGCAGGTAAATTACAGTAAGAAAAAAAGAAAATAACTGAGTAGGATATATTTTAGTTTTAACAGAAATCAAACCGATATTCAGAGGTAATATTTTTCATTAAGAAAAACAACTGCATTACACTCAACTACCGTTCTCTCTCCTCTTCTTGTCCTGCCCCATAGCAATCAATACACACTCCTGATTCACTGGTACAGTACTCCCCTGACCTCCCAACTCCCACCTAATAGGCTCTCATTAACTGTCAGTAAATGTACTGTATTCAAGCCCCAAAAACACACAAGAGTATAGTGCTGCAGATCAGAGCCTCTCATGGCGCTGTTTCTAAAATGCCTTAAATCATTTAATAAAATATTGCAGCGTTTGTAAAGCATAGTATTATTAATAAAGGCTGCCCTCGTATAATTTTTATCAATTTAAAATAAATGCCGTGGCACCAAATTGAAGTAATACAGTATTTGTTTCGGCATCTTAGTTTCATACTAACCTAAATTAAGCTTTTCAGTACAAATATTTGTTAATACTTATAGACAAACACCAAAAGGAGCAAAGAACAAAGCACAATGCAAAACAGAGAGAAAACAACAACACACACTCTGTTCAAATAGTGTGATAATATGAAAATAATGTAAAACTCACTTCTAAATGACTCTGCTGGTTGGGTTTGAGCGGTGCTGCAAGATGGCTGACACACTCTGTTTCCCTCTTATTTGCAGGTGGTCTGCATGGACGAGTATGACATTGTCAACCTGGAGCATGAAAATCTTGTCCTGGTCATTACCAGCACCTTCGGGAACGGAGACCCGCCAGAGAATGGAGAGGTGAACACAGATTCCAATTACCACAAATCTTGGACTACCTAATTTTACATTTAAGATATAACAACTCCTTTCAAAGAGTTCTAGGATGTCTGTCAAAACATGTGGTCACAATGATCGTCATTGAACACAGTGTATACTCAAAACAGAGAGGGAATTCAGTAACATAAAGGACACATTTGCAGATTAACATTTTACAAACCCTTAATTTAAAACCAAGAAATAATACAGGCGCTGTCATTTTCAGTGAATCTGCCCCTTGTGTGGTGCTGTGTGGAGTTTACTGGAAAGAACACCTAAGTCAATATTGTGCTTGCAACAACATTAACAAATGCTATGTACATTCTTAAAAGGTAATACAGGGTACAATATTTTTTTATTGGGTCACGTTTGACCAAATTCACTCTGCGGTTCACAAGTTTACAGTGGGGTCATTGTACACCACAACCCCAAATTAAAAGACTAAAACTCAACGCAATAAATCTGTATTGGCAATCTTTCTGTGACTCAATAACTGAATCCCTCTTCTCTAGAGATTTGCCAAAGCACTGATGGACATGACCCATCCTACCTCAGAAGAACTGGAACCACAGAAGTGAGTCTTGCACACTTCAAGTTGTAGTGCTGTGCTGGATGCGACACACCTGCAATTCTGATCATTTTATTTTATAATACGTGTACCGGAACAGAATACAGAGTTGCAAGACAAATAACAAAACCAAACCAGGGTAAAAACATAAGCACGGACCATTCCAAGATCCAGACGCACAGTAGTGGAAGATCACTGTATCCCAGATCTAACAATCTAGGGCCATGATTCAATATTGGGGTCTATTCTTATTGTTAGTTTTAGCATGTTTCACATTTTATTGAAACTGGATAGCTTACTACATTGATACCAATTCTGCAAACATATCACAAACTGATAAAATAAAGTCAGTTTCTGAATAATCAGAATGTTAAAATTAATAAAGGGTAATGGTACAGATGCATAAAAAAGAAATGTTGTATTGCAACTTGTGTGTTATTAGGTTGTTCTCACTTTTTATCAGTTATAAATTGATTCATTTGTAGAACGCAAACCATGTTTTTTTATGTGGCCATAAAAAACATGGTTTGTGTTCTATAAATGAATCAATTTATAACTGTTGTCTGTGTGTGTGTTTTAGGAGCTACAAGATGCGTTTCAACAGCCTGCGTAGAATGGACACGATTGTGGAGATGCTGAAAAGGAAACCTCATCTATCCAGCACCACAGAGAGTGCTGGGCCCTTGGGCACTGTCAGGTACAGAATCATTCTAATACCTTACTGTAGAGACCTGCACTTTACCTGTATCTGACTGTGGTAAAGTGGTTCGCAGGGTTCAGGTGTAGGAGTGATGCGGTGCACAAGGAAGAGACAGACAGTGATAGTCCAATCAGAAAGTGATTTAATTTTGTAATACAGATCTGGTGACAAAACAATGGTCAGAGCAATGTGTATTGCACTGTTGTAAATACAGGGTTTGCAGTCCCAAATAATAAACACAGTCAAAGTACACACACAATATATAAACTCGGTCACCAGTCCTGGTTGAGTGCTGTAGTGCTGTAGTGCTCGTGGTGTAAATGGAGCTCAGCACTGACCTTGTCTAGTACAGTATAGACCCAGAGCTCAGCACTGACCCTGTCTAGTACAGTATAGACCCAGAGCTCAGCACTGACCATGTCTAGTACAGTATAGACCCGGAGCTCAGCACTGACCCTGTCTAGTACAGTAAACAAGGTAATACTAGAAGAAGCTAAGTTTCAGTGTACTAATACTATATATACCTCTAGCTCAGCGCTGCCAATTCCTGACCCTGTAGGTCCACGTCTGCAGTTCCTGACCCTTTCTGTCCATGTCTGCATTTCCTTGCTGGATGTGATGTGTGCTGGGTGTAATGCGTGTGTCTTCGCAGGTTCTCTGTGTTCGGTCTGGGCTCCCGTGCATACCCCCACTTCTGTGCTTTCAGCCGGGCGGTGGACACACGCTTTGAAGAGCTGGGAGGGGAACGCATCCTGCAGATGGGAGAGGGAGATGAGCTCTGCGGGCAAGAGGAGTCCTTCAGGACCTGGGCCAGGGACATCTTCAGGGTAACCTCTCCTGAACCTCTCCATAAAACATAGCTATTACATCTGTTTATCACTTTAAAGAAAATACTGTTGTTGCACTGATGTGGTTGGGCCATGACTTTCCCCCTATATATTCCTCTGGGGGCTCATTTTGGGGGCTCGTTTTTTTCTATCAGTTTTCAGTTAAGTTAACTTAATAGTCTCAGAACCTGTCTGCATGCACAATTCTGCAATTCTGGAATGATATAAATGCAATTTGGGTTTCCTGCCTTCAGGCTGCTTGTGACACATTCTGCGTGCAGAGCGATTCGAGTCTGGACCAGAACGAGGATTTGTTCTCAGGGGATCACGGATGGCAGCCTCAAAAATACAGGACAGTGGTTGAGGCCACACACACAGGTCTGATCACAGGTGAGCACTGTCATCAGGGGCTGTGCCAGTGCCAGTGGATAATGGAGTGATATTCTAGCTACTCTGTCACAACAAGCAATGGAATATACCCTTTGTATTCTCAGACAAAAAGAGCATATTCATTAGATAAAAATAGCTTTGGCACATTCTCTAGTGATTCAATAATGGGCCCAGATATGTGTGTACATGATCTCTGTGTTATTGCATCACTAGAGAATGTGCTGAAGCTCTTTTTATCTGATGAATGCCACTGCTTAGAGATCCAATCTGGTTGTGTATGCATCCTGACACCTGTATCAATGTCCTGTCTACCAGGACTCCATTGAAATGAGATGAGGACTTTAATGGATTCCCATCCTGGTTAAATAAGAAAGCATGAATTTGATATTGATAACATAATCGTATGGCAGCCTCGGTGATTAATAGATTCCTTCTTGCTCTGCAGTTAATTGAGTCTATCCCTATGTCTGTCTGTCTGTTTCCAGCCCTGTCCAAGCTCCACAAGAGGAAGGTCTTTCAGACTAAAGTCGTCTCAACACAAAACCTGCAGAGCCCAAAATCCAGGTAACAACTCGGATTCCTTTTATTTAGTATTCGCATACAACATGTAGCTGTAGGTGTACAGTGTGCTTTTCTTTCTTTTCTTAACCTGCCATTGTACAAAGACAATCCTTTGGGGTACTCTGTATATTTGGATACATTTAAGTTATTAAATTTGGGTTGTCACTTTCTAATATGTACAAAATAAGGATTACAATACAAACAATAAAATATCACTCTCAAGGATATAGTTCCTAGTTGTAGCTTCACCTGAACTGTGTAAAACAACAAAAAAGAAAAATCTAAGGCTTTGTGCCCAAGTTTAATAATATTATTATTATTATTATTATTATTATTATTATTATTATTATTATTATTATTATTATTATTATTAATAATAATTAGTCATTTAGCAGACACTTTTATCCAAAGTGATTTACAGAGACTAGGGGGTGAACTATGCATCCCAACTTCAGCTGCAGAGTCACTTACAATAGGACCTTGGTTTTACGTCTCATCCGAAGGACAGAACACAAGGAGGTTAAGTGACTTGCTCAGGGTTACACAGTGAGTCAGTGGCTGAGTTGGGATTGAACCAGGAACCTCCTGGTAACAAGCCCCTTTCTTTAGCCTAACATGGAATTATACTGGCTCGGTACAGAGATGGCCCAATCTAATCTGGCATAGAAATTCTATTCCAGTCAAGATTTTTTCCAGATTGCATTTCAGTGGAACAAAAACAAATTTTTATACTAGATTTGGCCATCCCTGACTGTATTTACACAGACCCACGTGTGAATGACGGTATGGTTTGTGTCTCTGCTCTGACTTGTGTGCACTAACTGTGTTGTTTGTGTGTGGGTGTGTGTGTGTGTGTGCGTGTGTGTGCGTGTGTGTGTGGGTGCACGCAGTCGTGCAACGATACTGGTGCGCTTGGACACAGGGGGGCAGAAGGAGCTACAGTACCTCCCCGGGGATCACCTGGGCATCTTTCCAACCAATCAGGAGGAGCAGGTGCAGGCCGTGCTGTCCCACATCTCCAACGCCCAGCCAATCAACGAGACCATTGTCGTGGAGATCCTAGAGGAGAAGAATGGTAACCGGGGGACACCAAGAGGTGGTGGTAGTGGTGGTGGTGGGGGGGGGGGGGGGCAATGGGAGGGGAGGGGAGGGGACTGTTTTCATTGGTTGTTGGCAATTTTTTGATTTTTTTTCTGAAACACAAGCTGTCAATGTCAGTTCATTGTATGGCTGCGTCAGGTGTCATTGTGGTTTTAAAATAAACATAGGTAACAATAGGTAGGGAAGTGGAAAACAAGGCATTGCTTAGGTACCGTTTTGAAGCCTAAAACTTTTGGTAGTACCATATGTAGACTGGTGTTTGGTTACAGCTGTCAGCAATATTCCTAATGGTGGTAAGACCAGCAAGTTAGCAGGTAAGACAAAACCACATGAAAACAAAAGGTAACCATTAAATACACCATTCTAGAAAATATAGGGATAACTAAAAGAAAAATCTTGACGCCTGCTCATTCCAACAGTATATCTAAACAGGGAGTTTTGATACTTATGACTGGGTGGACGGCTACTGTGAGTTTCTAATACTGAGAATCAAACACTAAGGTAAAGCAATTTCTGTTACCTTTATTAACATGTCATTAGACTTCTTGAGGACTTTTTTTATTTCATGAACTAGTGTTTAAAATTATAGACAAGATTTATCAGAGCACATAAAAAGTTTGGCAATCTTGTTATATGACGTTTGTTTAACTGTAAAATGAGTCTTGTGTGGCACACATGCCACCTAGTGGCTAATGAATGTGCTTGCACTAACTTGTTTGAAACCAGATTCTGCTGTGAATCTCATGAGCAGTATCAAATCTTCAAATCTATTATTAATAATGCCAGTAATCTTACACTTCATGACAATATCCCATGTGTTCAGGGGACTGTGGATTTTGAGGGGTGATGGGACTCTTTTCTCTGCTGCAGGTAAAAGCAGCTGGGTGCGTGAGAACCGCCTGTCCCCCTGCACCCTGCTCCAGGCGCTGTCTCACTTCCTGGACCTCTGCAGCCCCCCCAGCCCCCAGCTCCTGCTCTCCTTGTCCCAGTTCGCCAGCGCAGACGAGGACAGGAGCAGGCTGGAGACACTCAGCCAGGTAGCACACACCCTAAAATATCCCCATAGTAAAAGCATAGCAAAGTGCTTTATTTTAAGGGCCGTTTTTTTTTGTTTTGTTTTGTTTATTAACTGTTAACAAACATTGATAATTTTTAGCTAAGGGTTAGGGTTATGGTTAGGGTTAAGGTTAAGGTTAAGGTTAAGGTTAAGGTTAGGGTTAATAAAAACCTGATTTAATTTACTAAACATTACTACAGTAACAATTTGAACCGATTTCAAGCATATGACTGGGTATTGATCATCCATAGGGCTCTGGTGTTTGTTTGATCATCCATAGGGCTCTGGTGTTTGCAGTTTTAGCTGACTTATTATACATTATTTACTAACAGTTAACAGAAAAGAAATAATGTACATTAACATGTTTATTAGCTGTTTGTTAACAGTTAATAAACAAACAAAATACGGCCATTAAAATAAAGCATGACCAAAAAACATGGCAAACCAGGGTATACTGTGGTAAATGCATAGTATAACTATGGGGAAAGCATGGTAAAACTCCAAAAATACATGCAAAAATATTGTGTTGAACTTTTTTTAAGGGACAGCATGGCAATCCAGACACACGGGAGAGCTAGTTTAACCATTTAAACAATGCTGCCATGTCACCTCTTTCCAAGGCCTCTTTATTGTATTTAGTTTGACATTGAAGCAACCCTGGGAGGAGTGGGTTGCTGGTTTCACTGTGTTGTGACTGTGTTGTTTGTGCTGCAGGCCGGCCATGACTATGAGCATTGGAAGTGGTTCCACTCTCCCACGCTGGCGGAGGTTCTAGAGGAGTTCCCCTCGCTCAGCTTGCCCGCCTCCTTCCTGCTCAGCCAGCTCCCCCTGCTGCAGCCCCGATACTACTCCATCAGCTCCTCCCCTGAGACCACCCCCTGCCAGGTCCACACCACCGTTGCTGTGGTGCAGTACAGCACACAAGGTCAGAGTGCTGTCTGTCTGTCTGCATGTCTGTTTATCTCTGTGTATAATGCCCCTCTGACCTCTGACCCCTGTGCCTCGGTCTCCTCTCCCCCAGATGGAACAGGTCCCCTGCACCATGGAGTCTGTTCCACATGGCTGAACCAGCTCAAGCCTGGCGAGGAGGTGCCCTGTTTCATCAGAGGGTAAGAGACACAGTGTCAATGTGTGTGTGTGTGTGTGTGTGTGTGTGTGTGTGTGTGTGTGTGTGTGAAGAGATACCGTGTGAGTGTGTGTGAGGAGACGCCGTGTGTGTGTGTGTGAGGAGACACTGTGTGTGTGCATGTGTGTGAAGAGACACATTGTGTGCGGGTGTGTGAAGAGACACTGTGTGCGGGTGTGTGAAAGGAGGAATGTATTCAGGGCTGTGAAAAGACCTCTGTTATGTGCAATGGTGAGGGGTGAAGGGGCTTATTCATCTCTACTTAATCCACTTCTTAATAATTTCTGTGTTTTAATTCATCATGTTTGTGGCTTACAGGCAGCAGCGACAAATATGTGAGTTAATTTGCACAGTTTGCAAACATTGTTCTGTAAAACTAAATCTATTGTCTATTTATTCTATTTGCCCAAACAAAAACATTTCAGAACCTTTGCACTGGACTGGCCCGCAGGTTAAGCTTGGATTTGAACCAAGTATCTCCCAGCTCAGACCACTTGACCACACTCTTCCCTCACAGGTCGCCCTCCTTCCACTTGCCTGCTGATGACTCTGCGCCCTGTATCCTAGTGGGGCCAGGCACTGGTATTGCCCCCTTTAGGAGCTTCTGGCAACAGCGGCTTTACGAGATAGAGCACCAAGGTCAGTCGGTCTTCTTCAGATAAGTTCTTGAGCAATATCAGCATTCTTTGACTCTCAGGTTTGCACACTAAGATACTCTCATTGTATCTGTTTTAATAATCATTTCTGTATTATCTATTTAACCAGGAGAGTCCCCATTAAGACCCAAGCCTCTTTTACAAGGGGGTCCTGACACAAACACAAACGGAGAAGTCAGTCAGCAATGCAGCAGCAGCACTCAACACATATTTAAACACATTACAATAATAATAAAAAATAAAAAAAAACATAATTGGGATATGAGTAAGGAGAGATAGCGCCACCACCTAAACATGTTGGTCAGCTGAAAGTCACAATCAGATTTCAAAATGTGCTATTCAGTCTCTATACAACAGATGCTTCCAGAGAATTCTTAAATCTTATCCTATACAGCATGTAGCAGTAATGCTAGTGTCATTAGGCACATTTCATTTGAATTTTTAATAACCCATTTCTCTGTAATGCCCTGTTCTTAGGAAAGAAGCCCAAGGAACTGGTGCTGGTGTTTGGCTGTCGCCAGGCAGAGTTTGATCACATTTACAAAGAGGAAATGGAGGAAGCGAAACGCAAGGGAGCCTTCAGTGGCATTTACACAGCCTACTCTAGGGAGAAGCACACCTCCAAGGTACTGCCCAGACAGCCACCATACCACCATACCTCTGTCTCTATAGAGCAGGGGTGGCCATGCATGTCCCTTCCAGTCCTGGTCTTTGTTCCATCATTGTTCTAAATTGTTTAATTAACCAAATCAAACTTTCAGCCAGACCCTGAACCAGCTGACTATTTAATTTGAAAGATCACCCTCTGGAATGAGATAGCGCAGTACAGAAAGGTGTCCACAAGAAGTGGGCACAGCTACCTGACTAAGCAATGCCCTTCACAAGAGCTATAAATACCATCTAGAGAAATACCAAGCTGAGCTTTAAAATGTTAAATAAATAGACAAAATAATACAAAAATGAAGTGCAAAAACAAATCTCCAATATTATAATCTAATTTACCCTGTAGTACAATTTGGTAAATCTGTATTACACACCTTAACCTGAGAGCATGAAATTTACAACCAAGAGAAATGTGATTGTAATTGTATTGTATAGAGTAGTGTCTGCAGTGGAATTCAGCTGTAGTTGCACTGTGTGCTGCTCTCCACACAGATGCATGTCCAGATGGTACTCTCACGCGGATTGGATTGTATAGATTGTGTACAGTAGAGTTCACTTGTAGCTTCAGTAACGGGTGGTGCTGATGGCAACTGTATTTTATAGAATTTGTACAGTAGTGCTCCACTGTAGTAGCATGGCGTTCTCGTCACAGATGTATGTCCAGGATATTCTGCGGGAGCAGCTGGCCTCGAAGGTGTTCCGGACGCTGTGTGAGCAGAGAGGTCACATGTACGTGTGCGGAGACGTCACCATGGCGAAGGACGTGCTGGATACGGTGCAAGAGATCCTGTCGGTACACGGGGAGATGAATCTCGATGAGGCCGGGGAGTATCTCAGCAAGCTGAGGGTGAGGATAGTGCACACGTTAGAGTTTTAGTGAACATCACAGAATAAGCTACAATGAATGGCAAACAAATAGAAAGGAGTTTGCAGTATTTGTCAAATAATAAAGCGTTACTAACTTAACATGATCATTAATTACCAGTTAATACCTGTAGAGCAGTAATAAAGATAAGTAGTGATAAGTAGCAAGCTCCTTCTGCCTCTTTTTAATGATCCCACACTCATGTGAATGAATAGGATTCAAGAAAGGAATGTAGTTTAACTGCTGTGGAAAACATTCAGTAGAGTAACAACAGGGTAGTTGGACTGCAAAGCTACATATTGTTACTAAACCATGAACCCCAGAGTTCTCTGCATTGACTTGGCTACCCAAAATGCTGTAGTGCAGGCATCCATTGCACTAAATTGCTGTTATTTGCTGAGGCAAAGCTCTACTCTCTAACCATCAAATAATAACCTCTTGTTTGCAGGACCAGAGCCGATACCACGAGGATATCTTTGGCATCACTTTGCGAACACATGAAGTTAGGTCCCTGATCCGATACAGATGCCACTTTCAGGAGCAGAAAACGAATGGGAGTGTGGAGGCCTGAGCAGTAATCTGATATTGTCTTGACACTGGAACACACACACACACACACACACACACACACACACACACACACAGACACACATAATGTACATATACACCATAACTTCAAAGTACTTTTAAGTTAGTCTAAGATATAAAACTCAGTCAAGCAGACAAACATTTCAGCTAGTGCCTTTAACAACAACAACAACAACAACATTACATTTATATAGAACCTTTCAAGACAACATTGTTCCCAAGGTGCTTAACATTAGGTTCATCAAACAGTTTCTGTCTTCAGAAGAGATTTCAGTGCATTTTGTATATCAGTTAGGCAGGGATATCCCCTCCCTGTGAGAGATATGTGTGAACAGCACTCACACTTATGATTGTGTTAATGGGGGAGTTTCTCATAAATTCTGATGCAAACACATGAAGTCACACATGTTCTCAAGATTGAGAACAAATTCTCATTTACAACGACGATCTGGTCAAGAGGCAAACATCACAGCAGCACAAAGGAAACAAATACAACATAGACAAATAAATAAATAACACATTAACACATGCATACACATGATGTTCACTGTTGTCTGGTGCATGTGTATGTAAATTGTATATACAAATGCATCAGACAATAGTGAATTCAGATTCTGATTAAAAACATCCTCCAAAGCAAAACACTGTAGTTTTAATTTGATTTGATATTCATTCCAGTCATAAGTAGCCGCAAAATTAAATTAATTGCACCCAAAAACAGTGGACACTCTGGGATGAACCAATCTAATAAATGCATCTGATCTTAAATTGTAAACTGAAGTATACTGAGAACTGTAATAGGTTGTGCAGATATAGTGGGGTTTTCCCAATCAGGGCTCTATAAACTAACCTAAGCCAATGATCCAATCGCCTAGTGTGCAATGAAGGCCATTCAACCATAATATAAAGACAGCAGTGATGAGTAAGATAAGAAACACCTTATCTTATAGCAGAATGGCATAAAGCATCAAGCTTCCCCCAAGCAGCTTTCGAGGCCATTTTCTTGACAATGTCACCATAATCCAGTATTGGAAAAACAAACATCTGGACTAGACTATACCTAGTGGAAAGTGTAGAACATTTAACATTATCAATATGGGTTTTAAAAGACAAAGCACTGTCCAGCCAAATACCTAAATATTTATAAACTGCTACTTACTCTAATTCCATCACCCTAATACTGTACACACTCATTCACACTCACATTCAGTCCTTAACAGGGCCTCCCAAAGACATTCACAGGCATTCTGCTCCCCTGATACCCTTATTTCATGACAAACAAAATCAACACTTGCCAATGATTGTTTAAATGCATTAATAGCTTTGTTTGATTTGTTTCTACCAACTTCTGTAGGTGATCACAGTCCCTGAACTGCTAAAACACCCCCATGATCAAACCACCTCCATTTAACTGTAGGTACAAGATTTTCTTCATTGAAGGTTTTTTTCTCCAAACATACTGTGGTCCGTTTTTGGGAAGAAGTTATATTTTAGTCTCATCAGACCAGATAATTTTGTTGAAGAATGCTTCAGATTCCTGTTCATATTTCTTGATGAATTTTAGACCGTTTGTTTTATACATTTTCTTTAAAAATATTTTGCTGCAAGGTCTACGTCCATACAACTCTTTTGTGTTCAGGTGCCTAAATCTTTCTTTAAGTCATTGGCTGTTAATCTTAGTTTTTTTTTTAGCTGCTCGGACAATTCTCCTACTTGACATCCATGTTATAGATATATAGATAGAGCGATAGCTAGATGAACAGATGGATATATGAGAGTGAGAGAGAGATTTAGCCTTTATTATTAAATCCAGCTGGCTGACTTCATCTTTCAAAATACTGCTTGTCTCAACTAATAGTGTTGCACTGACAGTTACAACACAACACACTTGCAAACTGAAGGTTATAGTTTCAAATCCCACGCATGCCAGACGTTTTTATATTTATATAAAAAAAAAACATTTGTAGGCAAATGTACCATTTTAAAAATAAAATAAATCACTTAATATAAATGATAGACATCACAACTTGGTGGAGATGTGTGACCCATGCCAAAATAAAATTGGATGAGAATGAAAGCTTGTCCAATCAACATGCAGTGATTATACTGACGTTATTGCAGGCTGATAGCAGCTAACAGAAACAGAAGCAGTATGAGGAATAAAAATGCAAGCAGCATGAACTGCTCTGAATAAAAGCTGGATAGCAGCGCCAATAAGGTAAATGTTGATTAAGAGAGGAGTTGCTGTGGGGGCTACTAGGGATCGTTAAAATGAAACCAGGGATAGACTCTAAGCAGCCAAGCTTTCATTTAATTTGTTTACTTTTCCTTATAAATGTTAACCGATTCTGTGTGGCTCGGGGGGCGGGAGCTAGGCTCCTCCCCATCTTGATCTCCTATCATCAATCAAATCTACTTCCTTTTTAACCATTAGTCACACCTTCCGTCTTGCATTTTTTCGTTTCCTCCTCCTCCTCTATAACTCAACTGCCTTTGCATGGGTCTCTTCTGGGGGGTTAGTGAGTCGCACTTCCCCCGACCTTTGTGCAAGCTACGCTTCCTTTACCTACACAAGGGAGGTTCTCTCAGTGAGTCAGAGGGGACCCCCGGCCAAACCCAACCTTTTAGCATCTCATGCGCTATCGCTTCCCTCGCAATCTGAGGATCTAAGCTTATTCTCTCTAACCTTGCAGAATGAACTCTTCCTTTGTAAGAGTTCTCCTTTCAGGTTCTCTTATATGTTTTCAGTCTTTACTAACTCTATATCCCTGAGGGTGCCGAGCACCCTGCCTTGGAATTAGCTGCATCACGATGCAGTCTTCTCACCGCGACCCGGACCTCGTCCTGCCAAGGGCTTGGTCCTAACGGTTGGCGGCTCTCCGAGAAGTCATGCGACATCTCTACAGGTAGCCTGGCTCCCGCTCCATAAATGTCTACTAGTGCAAAAAAACCCAAAAAACAGCATGAAACTACTGTAGTGTCATATTTAACAATAACTTTTAATTTTATAAATCAAATACAGTAATGCTCTTAGTTATAAAACCAATAATCTTTATTCAAGGTTCAGTGACTCATTGCACATAATTAAGAAATTCAACTTGTGCAAATTGCTGTTTTCTGTGGGCTTTCTTGAAAACCAGAAGAACATAGCAAATGTATAAATGGTAATGCCACAGCCATATTACACAGTATCATATGGTATATAAAGTAGTTCATTTTAAGTGTATCCCAGCCTTTTCAGTTGATCTCCATTAGTGTCACTCCATTGTACAGTTTCGTAATGGCCTGGACGATTTTTTCTGCTTCTGGACGATGGGAAGGGTTCTCGGACAGCATCCAACCAATCAAGCGTGCCTACGGGGAATTAAACAGGTCTTTACAGCAAGGCCAGTGTAGCAGTGCACTTCCATTTACTGAGCTCTTCAGATCCTCAACAACCTGCTTTAGTTCACAACCCCTCCGGACTTCCTGGATCCACACCCGTTCTCGTTCTGACATTCACTAGGGTCACTTGCTGGTATGAAAGTGGATTTTAAAGCATTGGTTATTGTTCGGATTATTATTATTATGGGGTGTTATGCACAAAAATATATGGGTACATGAAGCATGTAAGGTTTAAAAAAAGCATATAATATTGTATTCTGGATATATATGGAGTCCAGTGTTAGTCTGGTGTTAGGGTGGATTTCAGTTTCCTATTGTAATGTTCCCACAGGGGTACAGAGTTAAATGGAGGAAAAAGGCAATACATATGATAACATTCTATTCTCTGTGACAATGTTGTGTCAGCCTAATGTGAACCAGATGTTTTAGACTATGGATTCTGTAGGATTTATACTGTGCATATTCAAAGCCAAATTAAATGCAACTCTATATAAGCTTAGAGGAGACTATACTTATTTTAGAGGGACTGATCACATCTTCTCTGAACCTGTCTGAAAAGCCATTCCCAGTTGAAGGTAATGGCTACTTACAATTTTGACTGCAAGTTAGGTGACCATTATTCGACTAGAGGAATGGGTTGCAATAATTGTGATGTTTCTGTATCGAATAACCAATGAATGTAATCAAATGTAATCATGTATTGAATAATCATTGTTAAGAAGAATCTTTCATGAATCAATAAACCATGTAATTTGAATAATTATAAAAGTAGATTTGTCTGATTCATTATAATAAATAGTTTACATACCCTACAAGCACATACAGTAGTACCAGCTCAAATGGACAGAAAGAAAACTCACAATGTCCGGGAACTCTCCTTTAAAACCATTAGGGAACACTCCTCCCTTCAAGTCACTGAATACCTAAGAAAAAAAAAAAAACAGTAGTTCAAAATAATAATAATAATAATAATAATAATAATAATAATAATGAGGATAATGCAGTATTCATGTAGAATATATACTGAACTCTAGGATAGTGCAGTATTTTTGCAAGCCGCTTTCTTATACAGTGCAGGAGCTATCAGGCATACTGTAATGCTACATAACCCTTAAAGACTACAACCAAACTTACATCAACCTTTTCAGCAACGGTTGTCATTGGGTAAAATATTTCAAACATGATGAGGCCCATGGCGAAGATGTCCACCTTGTGTGTGTATACATTTCCTTTCTGGATATAAAAGAAACCATAAAGAAAATTACAGCTAACACCTGCTGATATTAAATGCCGTGTTATTTATTGCATCTCCTCAGCACACTATGCATGAAAACAAGGGCTGTGCAAGCAGTCACGTTTTCCGAGTAACTAACTTTAACATGTTTTTATCATTATGTATTAAATAAACAGAAACAAGCCTTTTTAAAACATATATGTGAATATTTGATAACAAGAAAAGATTCATTTTTTCACATTCCCACATCTATCAATTGAGTACCAAGGGCAATTAACTTTGGATATTGAATGGCATTTATACTGATTTTCTCCAACTGGTGCTATAAAGTGACAAAACAACTAGCTCTTGCAACTGATTTGGTTTTGACCCAAATCTTTCATTCGAACCGCACATTAGCAATGTAACCAAAGTGTCTTTTTTTTCACCTTAGAAATGTTGCTGAAGTAAGACGCTTTCTTTCGCAGCAGGATGCTGCGAGATTGATGCATGTCTTTGTATCATCTAGACTTGATTATTGCAGAATGTATTAGCCGCGCCCCCCAAACATTCATGTATATGGTCATTCTATTTAGGATGGAAAGGGTTAAGGGATCGTTTAGTGCCTTATATTCTTGGGGACCCTTTCCAATCTGATGCTGGGCTGCTTACTGTCCCAAGGGATTCTAAGAACAACACAGGTGGTAGAGTGTTCAGTTGTAGGGCCCCTGTACTGTGGAATGCTCTCCCTGGCTCTATAAGAAAGGACTCAACCATTGTAACTTTTAAGTCAAGATTGAAAACTAATTTTTATGATCTATAGTTTCTATTCTAATCTAACTATCATTTTTATTTTACTGTTTCACTGTTTGTACCTTTTGATGTACTCGAGTCTTACTGTTTTGATGTTTTGTGCAGTTTTATTGTTGATGTTTTGAACTGTTGTTTTCTGTTAAGGGCCTTGAGGTGGCTCTGCCATGAAAGGGTCTATATTAATACATTTTGATTTAATTTGATTTGACACACATTCGAACAAACTGGGAGATGTATTTTTTCTGGAGTATTATTCAGATGTTTAATCTTGTAAAGGACTACAATCCTCAAATTTACTGCAAAGATGATACAATTCCATGGAAACAAGCAAAGTGAAAACCAGGAAGGGAATCAAAATGATGTTATATCTAATGGGTAAAAAACAGGTAAGACCATTAATCATACATAAAATACGTGGTTTTAGTTTGATCACAGCAGGTTCTATATCTAAATCACACTGTAAGATTGTTGGTTGACAAGCACAAGAGAAAACAACTCCAAGAGTTCAAAAAGATCACACCATAATCCATGGGTAAACTCACCTCCCTAGATGGAATCTTCCAGTCATCAAGGGAGGTGTGTAATTTTCACTGGATGAATATTCATGTTAGTGATATGTGTTTTACTGCTTTACTGGTGGAATTTGTGTTTTCAGTGAATATTTACAGGTATCACTTTAGTCAAGAAGAGATTTTTAGGTCATGCTGTACCCGCAAACAAAAAAAAAATCTGAAACAGAATAACTCTTCCCAGTGATCAGCTTACCTGCTCCGGTGCCATGTACTCAACAGTCCCTACATCTGGGGTGAGGTTCTCTTCACTTAAGTTTTTGACCAGACCAAAGTCAATGAGTTGGATTTTCACTGCTTGGCTAATCAGTATGTTTTCAGGCTGTGAGAAAAGAAAGGGCCAGACAAGTGTTAAGGTCATGAACCTTGTTGATGGTTGGCATTCTCCTTACCTCCCCCTGAAGGGCTGAAATTCAAAGGGCTCCAATTGAATATCTGGCACCTACTCATGTGTCACATTTTCTTCTTTTTTTAATATAGTTTTGCTTGATTTATAAATCTGAAATAAAATGAACTGACAGCTCTTTTTTCCAATACTATGTTTAGTAAAAAGCTTGCAGAACAATCAAGTGCTAACCTTGAGGTCCCGGTGCATGTAATAGTTCTGATGCATATATGCGACGGCAGAGGCGATCTCTAAGACGATCTGGAGTTTCTTTCTATGTTCTAAGTCTAGAGCAAGACAATGGGCCAGGCTGCTTTCACAGAGCTCCATCTGAATGAAAATGACAGTCTGTTTCCTAGAAGTGATCAAGGTGAAAAATCCATTAAAACACACACACACAGTGGTACTTACAATCCAATACAATGAGTGATTTATAACAAAACAGTATAGCAGTTATATTTTTTTATTTTTGACTTGGGTCAAGAAAAAGTTTTATCCTGCCATCACAATATATATTCACTTCCAGTGCAGCAGGTACAATATCAAGCTCCCATTAATACCTAGATTGTGTGTACGTGTGCTCACTTTGCTATAAAAAAAATACATTTTTGTACATACTCCAACAAAGTGATGCACCTAACTTATATTTTGCTATTTCCTTTGATTTAAAATATATTTGCATTTATGCACCTAATGTGGAGATTGTGGAGCTGAAGGTTGGAGTTAGGCATCATAAGTTATTATTTAGCTTTATTCTTTTCAAAGTATATTTTTCAGGGTGCTCGCAAAATAACTTATCTGCCTCGCGTTCTTCATTGGAACACCATGACATCTGTTAATGCCTCACTTTTGGTTTATGAGTAATTTCTTACCACCTGAGCTGGCAAAGCGCTGTGTTTAAGTGGGGCGGAGGCCCTGGCATACAACGTCATTAATAGGAAAGTGTCAGGCTAGATTTAAACCTGTTTCATTTGCTGTGGTCTTCCATAGCTCCATCTCTCACATTTGGGTCAGCTGCTAACCAGAAGCAAATAATAAATTGGAAATGATCACGTTAACTAGCAAAGCCCCTTCAACCCGTTGCACAAGTAACTAACCCTTACTTGTAATTTTCTTCTCTCCAATAGAATGTAGCCTGGATGATATTGGGGTGCCTGAATTTGTCCAGTGCAAGAACTTCTCTCACAGCAACTGTGACATCATCAGCGCTTCAACAGGAAATAATATGCATTAGGAAAGTGTAAAACGCTGCGGCTATCAACTGGTAGAGTGAGAGATAGAGATGTCAGCAAAGACGCCCAGGTTTTATTTATTTAGAGCAGAATAATGTTGTTGCAAGGAGCCTGTAGTAACAAACACCACTGCCGGAACTACCAGCAATGGTACGAATCAGGGTAGTGTTGCTGAACACTGTTAAAAATATACAAAGAAAACAGAAGTTGGGCGTGCACTTCCTCTCCTAGAAAGGAAGGTTGCACATTGAGGAATGCTATTCTAACACACCCTCAGAATACTATTGTGAGACCTAGTCTCATATTTCTATTTCTTTCATTTTTTTTGTTTCTCTGCTTTACTGTCTTTACCATACCCAGGGTTTTATTTTTCTTCATCCGGGAAGAATAACAATAACTTTATTTGCAATGATAAGATTAGTGTGTGCAAGGATGTATCTGACATCTATAACTGTGCATGTGAGGCACATTGTCAAATACAGGTCCTGCTGTTCTAAGAGTCAAATGCATGTTGGTTCATGTGCAATAAGATGATGCTTTTGGCACTTTGGGGATTGTATACTTCTAGCACACCCGAATCCTGTCAAATTGAATATTACATCACATCATCTCAAGTTACCAACATTTTCAAAGTAAGCAACTTAAATGACCTGAAGTTTAATCAATCCCCTCTGAGCTGTACAAAGTACCATTACAGATACAATACTGTACTCAGAAAATGCAGGACCTTCATTGTTACCCTGTAAGGGCAATGTACTCACTGCATTGAGCACTGCACTGTACTTGAAATTGCAAAATGCTTTTTTTTCATTTCATTGTTTGCCTCAAAAGTCAAATTGCATTTTAAATGCGAAAGGTACATTAGGAATTTCATTTCTGAGTTGCGATGTACACAATACTCACCATTTTAATGTAGATTGCTTAATGGCATATATTCGTCCATTCAGTTTGCTTCTTGCTTTATAGACAACACCATATGCTCCATCCCCAATCTTTTCTTGTTCCATGAAATGTCTTTTAAAACTGTAAAAACATGGTAATAAACCAACTTATATCAACAATCCATACAACAAACTGTCTACAGTATTTACCAGCACTACTGTTAATTATTCAGCTTGCACAGTAAAGCAGTAAACAGGCTTTGTCTAAATTACAGAAAAACAAAATCGATAATTACTGATCAGGCAGGGATTCCATCTTGGCAAGACGATCATGGATATTACTGTTGCCTCCTGTTGGTGCTGGTGACTCCTATGAATTGTAACACATAGTTTCCCATAGTAAAAGCAGAGCACAAAATCAAAGAAAGCAATATGAAAGCATGGTAAAGCATAGGTAAGCATAGCAAAGCCCACAGAGGTATGCATTTTTGGAAGGTACAGTATACTGCATATACATAACCTGGTGTCTCACAGTCCTCTGGCTTGCACATTAAAGTACAGTATATACAGTATTTATTGAAATTACTCATGACTTCAAGGTAATATTGTATTTTACTCACAGCGCCTCATTCACTAAACAGCGGTAACATGTTTTACACGCAGTAAGCCCCTTTACTGCATGTTTTGTACACCTGCTGTATTCACTAACCAGTGGCAGGCAACCTAGCGTGTGGAAAAAGTACAGCGTCCGAGTCATTTAAATATAATGAATAATATTAATGAATTGAAATGTATGCAAATGAAGTCTAAACTACCACGAGGGAAGTTTTTGATACGCAAACATTTACTAGGTGTCTCAGCGTACGATAGAAGTATCGCTTTTTGCAACCAGGCGGTGTCACAGAACCAGGAGAAGCGCAAATGAGAGCAGAAGAGCTGCACAGGAGAACGAGAAGAGTCAGGGAAAGTATTTTTGACCCGGCAGACATTACTAGGGCTGTGTGAGGAGGAGGTATAACTAGATACAGATTGAGCACAGAGATCATACTAGCCATATGAAGGCCCCCGGAAAATTCACGATATCACGAATTTCACAAAAATCGTATTTGACTGCCAACTGTGAAACATGGTTTTTAATTTCCTTATAGTATTTGACATTACTCTTCACCTCCCCTGTTCATTTCATACTTTAATCAAATAGAAGCATAGCTACTGTAGCTGTATACGGTCTGGCATCAATGCATTTGGTTACTACGGCAACGGGGTCAAACAAATACCGGCTTCATGATTGGTGAATTCCTCATACTGTACAATGACGTAACATGCGAGTCAGAGGCGGGCAGTTTAAAGCGGTTGTTTAGTTAGTGTTGATTTAGCACTTGTAGTGTATGATTAACATTACAAATGCAGTCAGCTGACAAATCAAAAAAAGTAAAATTCATTTCAACAGAAGATCGTGTATATATATATATATATATTTATTTTTTATATATTTTTTTTCCTTTGAAAAGTTGAGGCTGTGCCTCCCTTGCCTCCTCTATGGAGCTCCACTGGTCACCATGTATGTGTGATATTTAAGTAAATTATGCATAAAATAGCTTTAAAATAAAAAAAAAAATGATGGAAATTGTAAAGATCCGATAAATGAATGTACACAGAGTGAAAGTTGAGGTGCAGTTATAAATACAAGCAATCAAATGACATTGTTTTTTTAATGTTATATGTGCATATGGCTAGCTTAGTGTATAGTGCAGCCCCTGCTTCATTTTTGTGCACGGTGTAGCTTTCCCCTGCCACACAGTAATTCTGGTCATTTACCGCCGTTTAGTGAAGGAGGCCCATAGTGTCTAGATTGCAGAGTAAATTATTCAATGACCCAAATCCTTATCTGCAGCACTGATTAAATATTTGAAATCACTCACATTAGAATCCCAATCATCTTCACCTACATCAGCAGAAAAGCATCTACATTGAGAGGAATAGAGATTTACTGTGTGTAAATTACAGCTTGGTTCTTAAATTATTTAGTAAGTTACTGTTAATACACTTCTGTATCAAAGATGCAATACAAGATGCTGGCAAAATATTTTTTTCAGTAAAATATATTTCAGTTTTTTAAACACAGATACTTACTGTGAATGTAGTGGTTCCGTCATGTGAAGAAGTTCTAAGTCATCGTTATTGTTGGCTTGTGTTAGTTAATGATTCATTTTTTTGCAGTACGGACTTAGTGCATGGAGGTAGCTGTTCAATTGGCGCCTTCCACTTTCGACAGGTGGTTTGCACTGAGAGATGGTGTTTTAAGAGGCACATATTGTACAACCAAGTCAGAGATTTGCTAATTTAACAAAATAATGAAGCACATGTTCGCTTTTTTTATTTGAGTTATGTTAGTTTAATATAATCATTACCATTTTTTGTAAGTATTGAAACTCAGAATTAGTTCAACATGTGGTAAATCCAAGATTGATTAAAATAATTAGCAGATTTATGTGCATTAAAAGGCTTTTTTTGTTTAAGATATCTTTAAGTTAGGTTAAAACTGATTAATAAAATCCATTCAGTTTAGATCTAAAAATACATTTAACCACCCTGTTAGTCGTAGTTGGTTTTTCAGTTTGTCAGTATTCCTCTCTGTATTTTTACAGCGTCAGTAGGCATCTCCGAGGTGCTTGTATTATTTTCCGGGAAGTTTTAAGTTACATATTCTTCAACTGACATGTTATTAAAAAGGTTGGAATTTACTTTAAATGACACTTTGTTAGAGATTAAACTGGTGGAGTGATAGTATTTGATTTGTTTCTATGATGTGGTCTAAGGGCATATACTAGGGATTATAACCCTCTAGCTCAGCCATTCAGAGTGTAGGGAATATTTTCATTGAAGTATAAGTATGTAATAAGGCCCGACAGAGTGTCTGTATATGTTTCGGTTTACAGAGGTTCAGACTTCATTCATTTTTGTGTCAGAGAGGGGTGGATAATGTTCAGAAGTCTATTTTTGTGATTTCCTGTAGCATTTACAAACTGCTAAAAAGACGTTGTTTGAAGTGATGAAATCGGGGTGAGTATGTATGTTGACTGGAACCTTGCTCAACCAATCACATTGCTTGTTTCAGGTTTCATAGTCACAGCTGGATTAGAAGTTTATTTATCTTATTCATTCAACCCCTCCAGTAACTATTATCAAACTAGATTCACTGAGTGAATAGCAATGAATAGTCAAGGTTATCATTTTATTTGCTCAAGCATACCACTCTTACCGGTACTCCAAACATTTATTTTCTGAGTTGTTGTTGTTGTTGTTTTCCAATACCTTCCTTTTCTCATTTTGGAGATGTGCCGACTCTGGGGTATGGTACCACTAGTTTGGGAATGATATTAAAAAAACACACTTAATAAAACAACCAACATCACTAAACATTCAGATCTTGCTATCGACTTCAAGTGTGCTGTTAATGAAAGCAATCAGCTAAACAGAAGAGAGGGAATATGCAGTTGTACTGTACACCCAGACAACAACAGCTCTCGACTGACTTACTGCACAATGGAAGTGAATCTGAACCTGCAGCCTCTGTGTTCAGAAACCCTGAACTAAAAACACCCCTCCGGTAAGCACTGGAAGTAGCTGAAGAGTACGCTGAGCTGTGAAGTTGCAGTCACTGGCCGTCTCACTGAAAAACTCACCAAAGTTTGGTAAAGCATAGTGGAAAACCCAGAGACACAAAAGTGTGTTCCTACCTCAGCAAACCCTGAATCCTCAAGAACGTGGCTGGAATTCAAACCCATCTAACAAAAGCAAAAACAAAATGTGAAACGATTTCATTTTAAATGGGTGATGTGCGTTAATGTCCCTTAGGGTCTAAACTGAAACCACCAGATACATTTCCTTTGGTACCAGATCCAGATGATAACCAACAGCTGGATTCATTTCTATATACAAATTGGGATCCATTAGGCCTGGTTTGTCTAGTTTGGCTTTTTCAATCCTTTTAGTTGTATAGATTTACATGTTTTTTTCTCACTTAATAGTGTTTAGTGCCCCCCCCCCCCCCCTCTCCAAGATATTCAATATGTAATTATCTTACCGCAGAGGAGGTCTGTGATGTCTGGAATGATGTGCTCACCTTTCATCAAGGAGGCATAATTTATTGGTTCATTGGTAAGATTCTGAGCACTGACACATTCTTATCTCAGACTGAAGAATAAATCTATGCCAGTCAGTATAAATACTTATACATCACCATGTATATTAATTCGCATTGTGTTTTATTCTAATTTATACACACAGATATCCAAGACACTTAAACACTTTTTATCGATGAACAAGTCATTTTATTCACCCTGAAATGTTAAACATAAAAAGCGAGAATTTGTATATAATCATTCCCTGGCAAAATGGCAATCTATGGGGGGCTGTATGTGGCAATCTATGGGGATTGTATAGTGATTTCCATGAGCCTTTCACATGTACAGTACTTAGCACTGTCAGGCCCTTGATCCTTCTTCACTTAGTGCTGTGCAACTCTGAAGAGTTAGCAGACCTCACAGTAAGTGTAGGACTTACCACAGCTCTGGTGCTTGACAGAGGTGTACTAGACAACTGCCTGCAATACAAAAAATACAGACTTTAACAGCATTGAGTTGGTCAGAAACAGCCCAGAGAAAAGTTTGTGGTGTCTAAAATATTTGTTGAATGTGTATTTTGTTGGACAGATCTAGTCCGTGGGTTTTGTTTCAAAACGTCAACATGGAAATATCCGCTACCATTTACCGTAAGGAACTATGATTAGCTAGCAGTAAGCACACGTTTTAATCTTTAATGCTGCATGCTGCAAATGTGATGTGTCATCTCACTTGTGTATCCTGGATAAATGTCTTTATAAATACATTAAAAAATCTGTATATACATCCACCACTTTTGAGGTGACAGAAATTAATCTGGAAGCAGAATTTTTAGATTATATTGTGCAGGTGACACCCACAAACTGTAGTGCAGCAGGGCCTTTACCTTGGTGTGGCCGTACATGCCGAAACCACAGGGCTGCTGGGTCCACTTCCAACCAGAAGCCTGTTTTTCTTTGAACTTTTAGAGACTACAGGACTGTGAAGGACAACAATTGAAGTTTTGTTTTAAAATTATTTCATACATTTTTGCCTTATGATTTTAATGACACTACTGAGTCCAGAAAACAAGAAATGAAGTCCAAGCACGAGGATTACTAGCTGAAAGTTTTTGCACGGTGACTGTAACAACTCAGAAAGTTATATTAAAGGCTGCTAATGTACACATACCTTACCTATGATGTTATATTCACATGTTGAAATATTGGCAGTTTTTATTTCACTTGGAGCATTAAATCCTGTCCTTTGCTTGCTATTCATCCATCACATAACTACAGCACCTTTACAGGTTAAAGTAGCCATGCATTTGTATGTATGTTTTTTTATTTGCTGTGTAAGCAGCTTGCGAATGATGATGTGGTTGACATGTTTGCAATGTTGCTGCTTCTGGACAGCGGAGTAGTGATTGCTCTACACAAGGAGACAAACAGGTTTAGTGAACATAGGAACCTAAAATTTGGAAAGGAGAAAACGCCGGTCAGCCCATGAGGCTCATCCCTTCTTTTTACACCATTTGCCCCTATTGGTATCTAGTTTGATAAGACAGAATCTAATTGCTTGATGAATGTTCCTGGTGTGTTTTTATTTAAAACCTTCTGTTGAGTAAGCACAGTATAGTACATATTATGGTAACTTTCCACTGTGCAGAAGGTATTGGGACTCCACCAGACCCCAGTCCAATGTACTGCAACGTATGTGTGTGCCCTTACTAAGAGGATCTGATTTAATTGGACAAAATCAAATTGACTTTTGAATTTTGCCAATGTTTTAGATTCTACTACTTTACCCGGTAGACTATGCCATGCATTTATAACTCTCTGCGTAAAAAGAGTAAGCATAGTACAGTACTGCATGTACTGCAAACAAATGTGTGTGTGTGAGGCAGACGGGGGCCTTAATACCTGGTGCACATTCTTCATGTTGACACTTGATCTGGATGTCAAGGATGAGTGCAATAAGGCATTTTTTTAGAAATACATTCTTATGTCAATTGAGAATTGGCAGTATGAGCTATTATACACAATGTTTAAGCAAGATTCCCTAGTCAGGTTTCAAGTATAATGTTACCGAAAAGAGCTGTCAACAAACATCAAATCATAATTTTCTGTGATTGTCAATTGACATACATTTTAAATTGGCACTCATTCTTTATGAGAAAAAAAAACCCCCAGCTCTATTGGAAAAGAAAATAATAAAATATGTCAGGAAGGTTATTTAGACGGAGAGGTCCAATTCTGTTTCAATAAGAGTAAACAGAGGTACACTTATAAAAGTTCAACCCAGTAAGTTTGCTTGTCCCTTGGTAAACTAAATATTGACCATAGTTTACCATGGTTTGCCATGTTTCTTTTTATTCTTTACCATACCTCTTGGCTTTACAATGTTTGCCTATGCTTGCCCATTATTTTACTATGCTTTATTACACGTTGCTTATGCTTTTACTATAGGAAACTTTTATATGGGTAGAGGGTTATAGGAGGCATAAAATTGTAGGTTTGTTTTCTGAGACTTTCTGGCCCAACAGACCATTTACTAATTTTAGTGTTATTATTATTTATTTCTTTGCAGGCGCCCTTATCCAGGGCAACTTACAATTGTTATAAGACATCACATTATTTTAACATACAATTACCCATTTATACCGTTGGGTTTTTGCTGGAGCAATCTAGGTAAAGTACCTTGCTCAAGGGTACAGCAGCAGTCCCCCACCCTGCTACTCCACACTGCTGCCCTTGTTCATATCAAAGTTATTTTCCTTAATAAACATTGAACCATGAAAGTAAAACATTGTCAACTTGTGACTGGATAATGGGTATACTGTAAATAACAACAAAAACAACAACAACATGACATCTTACCTTTTCAATGAGGTTCTATTCTCTTTCCCCAGGCTTTTCTTTTTATCCATCTCTCTATCGCTCAATAAAACACAGAAATACAAAAATAAAATTGCATGTAAATATATTTTTCAATATGTTGTTAACATTATTATTTTGTAATATATAATGCAGTGTATATGGGCCACGCATTTTAAATATGACTGCACAATACAAATAGTAAACTCTAATTTTAAATATGTGAAACATACATTAAAGATACATTTATTTTGTTTCCACATAGATGCCAGTTTCACAGACCCTGATTACCACTAATCTTAAACTACATATTGTTAATCTAGCAAAAGTAGTGTAAGATTAGTGTTAATCAGGCCTGTGAGACCAGTAAATATTGTTGCACCAGCATCTATTTTATATTTATACACCCTTAATAATATTTTAAATCACATGGAAAGGGTAAGGTTGCAGTAGTGGCAAGGCCTTAAAAACACAATTTCCTTTGTAGAAGCAATACAACCCCATCTCCAGTCCTCTCTCAAGTCAAGTTTGCAGTGACAGAGGGGTTTTATAATGCACATCAAATTGAAAGCACAATATACCCAACACATAGTAAGAAACATCTTTCTTTTTCACAAACCTGGATTTGAATCTCCCTCCGCTAGCTGTGGAATGAGATAGCAGTGGAACAGCCGGACGTTGTCAGAGTCCAATTCCACCAATCACAGAGAAACTTTCACTTTCAAGTCTGCAGTACAGAGACAACATGCAGAGGGGTGTACAGAACGATACTGTACATACAGTATCAGAAACCTAAAGTAGAGAGAAGATTGTTTAAGCCAGTGGTCCCCCACCTACGGCTCAGGGGCCAGACCCAGAGGTAACGTTTCAAACTGGTGCTGTTTTTTTTATTTATTTTTTTTTACCAGCAGGCTAAAAATAAAAATAAAAATACTTATTACACAACAGGCCCCTTTATTTACCTCACCTAAAGACAGATCATTATTAATGTTTCAAAGCACAGTGGTTTGAATCAAAATAGCTATAGTGCATTATCTTGATGTAAAGTTATTTGTTGTAGTTGAATCATCATCATTATCATCATATTTTATTATTATTATTATTATTATTAGTATTATTATTATTAGTAGTATTATTATTATATATTTTTTATGGTATACAGCTATAGTCTAATATTTGGCACCCTCTGTCTTTCAAAGGATAACATTCAATGAGACACTAATTCACTTATCTTGTATTTGGTAGCACTGGAGGGTGTCTGCTGTGCTGTTTTCCTCTTTTCAGGCTTCCCCATTCTTTTTGCGTATTTTGCGTGTTCATAACTAGAGATTACTAACAGGCAGTTGTTTTGTTTTAACATGGTACCCCTACCATGCTAGGTAAGAGATACCAAATATTATGTGGTTTCTCCCAAATGCAACCAAATGTGGGACCCCTAAGATGATTAAGTTGGAACAGCACACACCCAATGAGTTAATATTGGTTTCCAAGTTTGCGTTTGTGAATAAGCAAGCTAAGGTACGCAAAGTATTATAGCAATTTGATACCAAAGTAGAAGTAGTTGCGGTTCACTCAAAAAGTAATTACACTGACCCAACAAATTAACCCTAAAACCACCAAGTATAAAATAAGTTGAATTACTTTCTCATTTAATGTTAATCCTTAAACAGAGGATACCAAATATTATAGCCAGCTATAATATCTGGCATCCCCCTAGAAAAAAAAGAACAGGGGAGCCAAAGAATGGGCAAAACAGCACAGCAGCAACCCTGACGAACGTATTGCCCCATGGTAATTTCACATTTTATATAGTGTGCGTACATATATCTTAGAAAAAATAAAGACTGTTTCGAGGCAATGAATTTTACACATCTAGCCGCAGCCCTATTACTCCATTGAGGCTGGCTTTTCTATATAAAAAATGCCTTCCCCTGGGATAATGCCAAGTGTCAAAAGGACATCGCATTTGCGGATCATTAGTGCATAAACAGGACATTCTCTAAATATTATTGCAATCCATAACCCAGGTAGCCTAAATGTTGACTCATTGTAATTGATATGAGAAAATTGCATGTGATACATTTTTCATTGTTTTATTTTCTCTTTATAAATAAAGCAAACAAACAAGTAATCTAACCAAAAGCCTTGATTCAACACACTGTTAGCTCATTGTTCAATCTGGACAAAACTGCCTGGACTGGTCTTTAAAACTATACCACACAATTACTCTACCACTATAAATATTACAAAGAATAATCATTGTAATCAATCAAAATGCTCACAGATGCTTTTTATTGATAAAATAGCCTTAATTATTTATTTCTTAGCAGATGCCCTTATCCAGGGCGACTTACAGTCGTAAACAAAAATACATTTCAAGAATCACAGTACAAGTATTAATACAATTAAGAGCAAGATCAAATACAATGACTTCGGTTCTAGCAAGTACAAGTATATGACAAAATATGATTCAGTAACAGAGCAGATAACAGTGTCAGTGATAGTTACATCAGGATATAATTAAATACAAAATACTACAGATTAAATAAAACTTGTGACAGATTACAGTACTCTAAAGTACAGGATAAAATGCAGTAAAATAGGGGGCAGATAAGAGCAAGTAAAGCACATTAAGAAAGAGTGATAAAGTGTCTTGAGGGAAAAGAGGAGTTCTACAGGTGCCGTCTGAAGAGGTGAGTCTTGAGGAGGCGCCAGAAGGTTGTCAGGGACTGGGCAGTCCTGACCACTGCGGGGAGAGGATGGAGAAGGAGCGGGCTCTGGAGGCATGGGAGCGTAGAGGAGGTACAGCCAGTCTTCTAGTGCAGGAGGAGCGGAGAGGTCGAGTGGGGGTGTAGGGAGAGATGAGGGTCTGGAGGTAGCTGGGTGCAGTCTGGTCAAGGCATCTGTAGGCGAGTCTTGAACTGGATGCGAGCGGTGATCGGGAGCCAGTGGAATGAGCGGAGCAGTGGAATTGTGTGGGAGAAGCAAGGCAGAGAGAACACCAGGCGAGCAGCGGAGTTCTGGATGAGCTGGAGCGTACGGAGGCCAGCCAGGAGGGAGTTGCAGTAGTCTAGGCGGGAGTGTACTTTTTGTTTGGGTTTGTAAACCCGTCGTGTATCCCCCCGATACCATTGCTGGTAGAGGACGGCTTATTTTGAGTTTTTGTTAATAAAACACACACATTTTTGGGAGAACTACTGTTTGGACATTGTCTTTGTTTCCACACCACCGCAGTTATACTCATACCTACAACCGCCGCCGGCAGTCATTATGACGGGACATTTTAAACAACATCAATATTAAAATGAAAGGCAAACTATTGGATACAACTCAAAAGGTTTATTCAAGCACATCATATCAAACATCTACACAGTCGAAAAGCGTATCTAAATGAACAATTAAACATAAAAGGCTTTATTTTCTAACTTACCACATATATAGCACTACTTCAAAAAATTAAAAACTATAATAAAATAAACATTTCAAAAGAAATTAGTGTGTAAACAGTTGCATGCATATACAAAACTGTAAAAACTAAAGTAGTTTTTAATCTAAAACCAAAGTAATATATGATTTATCTTGCGTGTGTGTCACTCGCAGCACAGAATCCAGGTTGCTGCTGTAGCCTGCAGTTTTTTGATCGAAATGTTTCTGCTGAAGCGCTGTGGCTAGCTTCAAGATGAAATCTCTCCTACTGATATTTTCCCCGGTGCATTCCTTGTACAAAAAGAAGGAATTGATGGCTGCCAGGTCCAGTTGAGATAACAACAGGCTTGTATATAAAAATAAAATAGAATATTTCAAAATAAAAACATGTATTATAAAAGGCAGAATGACGACTCTGGTCATGGGGAGTGGGGATTAAAATTGTTATTTTTGTGATCCTGCCTTTCAAACGCCATCAGGGTATTTAGTACATGTATTCATGAAAAGTCAAGAACGGACAACCGCGTATCTTTCACACACGCAGAGTAATTTAAATTTTAAAAGTGAAAACCATCAAAATGACTGCCGTGGCTGTTCTAGTGTTAACAGCCCAGAATGTTGCAAGCAAATGTTTTTGACAAGCACTGTATATTTGTTCAACTGGTGTGAATGTGTTTTAGAGGCATATGCAATGGGAAGTAACTTATTATGTCGAATTTGCATTAAAGCTGCAGAAATTGAGACCTCAGCAACTGCAACTTCAAGATAAAAGGGTAGATTAGGGTCAGGGTTAATTAGTACAGGTGCTGTCAATAAGGCAGTTTTAAGTGCATCTACTGCTTTTGTATGCACAGGTCCCCATTCCCATTCAATTCCCTTTTTAAGTAGGCGGTATGGGGGGGTGGGGGAGATGCTAATTGTAGAGAAATCTTCAATGAATTCTCTGCAATAGCCTGTTAAAACTAGGAATGAAAGCAGTGCGGTTACTGACGTGGGCACAGGGAGAAGTACTGTTTTTACTTTATGTTGGCTGTAGAATTTGAGCCTTTTTCGAGGTTTACCTTTTAGCCATTTTGTTTTAAGAGAGCAACTAGTTCATCAAGATTTTGGGGTGCTGAAAAGAGTTTCAAAACTTTGATCATGTGTTGGTGACACAATGAGGGGCTATTGTGTAGTCCTTGTGGCAAACAAGTCCAAGTATATTGCTGACCATTAAAAATGAATGCAAATTTGTACTGACACTCTTGTGTGAGTGGAATTGACCAAAAGCTGTTTGATATATCGAGCACTGTAAACCACTTTGCACAAGGATTTCATTTTACTAAAAAATCAGGCGCTGAAGCCACCATGGGAGCACAGGCGAGTGTAGCATCGTTTAATTTTCGATAACCAATAGTTAAATGCCAGGAACCATATGGCTTATGAACAGGCCAATTTGGAGAATTGTTAGTCGATGCACACAAGCGCAATACATCCTGTTCTAACAATCATGTTTGTGACGTGCACAAGCATCAGCGTGTCTGTCTAGCACAGCTGCTGCAAGACTGGAATGTAGCTCTGTGGCAAAACTCGAGAGATCATACAATTCCTGTTTCTTAATAGCAAACACTGCATGACAATCAGAAATATACACAGTTTCCTTTTCAACATGACTTTTCCACAACACCCTATTAGCCAAATCAATAATATAGCCCTGATGTTTCATGCAGTCGGAACCCAAAATTGAAATTTTGTTTGGTAACTCATATAATACACACTCCCATTTCCCTGCATCGGTACCGATAATAATTTCAATTGGTTTGGACACCTATCCATTAGTACTGATCTGGTTGCTTTGTATGAAGAATAGTTAACGATGCACCAGTGTCCACTAGAAAAATGCACAAGAGGCCTCTGATTTGTGCAGGAACTGTTGGTCTACCATAACTATCAGATCATAAGACTGCAACCTGCCTCGGGTAGACCAATGTTGGATTCAGGTTTACCAGAATCTATCTCTTGAAACCTCTTTTTTTATTTCCTCCAGTTCTTTCTGCAAGTCCTGGTAGATGGGCTGATTTGATTCATGTATGTCATGTTTCTGCCAATGTCCGCGACCGCTGCCCCTTTTACATGGCTTACCACACCCTTGTCCACGTCCCCTTCCTCATTGAGGTTTAAATGGGGGTGGGTGGTAACCTTCATTTTTCCAGGTTACCTCTTCTTTTATTTTAACATTTTTACCCTGTGGTTCAATTGCTGCTATTTTAGCCTTTGTGGGATTTAATTCCCACAATTTACGCATTTTGCGATGCACTTCAGACTAACCATGCTCTCTGTTATCATACCATATTTTCAAAAGCCTTTGCAAATTTGGAATCAAATTATCAACAACAAGTGTGCACTACTGTTCTTGTAAGTGGTATTCTGGTTGTTTTGAGTCATCTATATCTTCACCCCATGCACTCTGTTAAATACAAGCCATATGGAGTGTCTTTTCCATTAAATGTCAACTAGACATTTTTAAGTAACAGATACTGTTTCACAAAAGCACAAAACATAATAAAAAGGTGTCTGTCGGAGTCCTAATGGCAAAACAAAACATAATACTGTACTGCAAAAAGTACAAAAAAAAAGAAATCTTTTAAACTTTCTCTGCAGTCACATCTTATACTTTAATATACATATACATAAAACTTTCAGTTAAAGTTTTATGTATATGTATGTTAAAGTATAAGACGTGACCAGAAAGAAAAGAAAAATGTTTTAAGTCTTAATTAAAATCTTTAACTAAGACTTTAAACATAAACCTGTTTCACAGACCCATTTAGCACTGACCTTGGACTACCTAATATTAGTTTAGGTAAACTTCCAAATGTTTGTAGTTTTTATTAGTTTGCATTAGCTTAACAAATGTGTACTGTAAACAATGTTTTATTCAGAATTGGATTTAAAGGGAAATTTAAAAATAGCTACAAAGCACCAACTCCCTTAAAAGATATGATGTCCATAAATAAATAGATACAATACATACAATCATACATACAGTATACATTAAATAAACAGTGAACACCAAATACTTCCCAAATTATTTACTTTTCAAGCTTTCACTAGGCAAAATTGTACTTATTAGAAACGTTTTAGATGCATTCATTACCTTTATTTGTGTGGTAACAAAACCTGAAAAATAACTCCTAATCAGTGCTTTTTCTGCCGTGTTGTTTAATTTGCCCTGGCATTATTATTATTATTATTATTTTTAAATATTAACTACCTACTCATTTTGGAAAAATACTGCTGTTGCATTGTGCCTGAGTTTTTAATTAATTCAGAGTCTCATTTTAGCCATTGAAAATGGTATAAATTATTGGCAGTTGTCGGTGCTATGTTTTGAATGCAGTTTATTCATATTGTCGTTTTACAGTGCTGGCAGGTTGCAGCCTGCTTGTTTCTCTCCCGGTTGACTGTATAATTACTAAAAGTGAACTCCACCACAGCAGGTACTTTTAGTGTATTCCCCATGTTTTTTTTTTGTTTTGTTTTTTTTCGTGTCTGTGACAAAACTCAAAAATCACTATTTTCCTCAGGGTTTTCTGTGATCAGTGATCAGAAATCTGTCTTTGCTTCCCGCCTACACATTTTGATTCTGGGGCTCCCTGCTGCTTGTGAAGTTGTGATCAAAGAACAGTGCTATAGGCTAGAAAGGTGTTTTCTTAGCAATGGTCTTAACAACCATGGCAGGAACCTGTTTATGTAAAAAATGACAAGATGACTGCGTGTGTTAGAGAGGGGCTGCATATATTGAAAATTAAATAAGTTTGTTATTGATTTTATTACAAACACATTGAATAGAGTCAGATGGAGACTTTTTTGCGTGACTCGAGTCAAGTCACGTCTTTTGAGCATGGAGTCGAGTCAAGTCAGGTCTTTTGAGCATGGAGTCGAGTCGAGTCACGTCTTTTGAGCAGGGAGTAGAGTAGAGTCATGTCTTTTGAGCAGGGGGTTGAGTCAAATCATTTGATGGCAATGACTCAAGTCGAGTCACGAAAAATTGTGACTTGATTCCAAGTCGAGTCGAGTCACTGACTCGAGTCTTTACAACTCTGGTAAAAAGAGGCAAAATGAGTCAAAATGTACTCAAGTTTGGTTCGTGTTTTTCAACGTTACTAATGGCTACTGCTAAATATGCAATGATTATACATACACACATATATGTGGTTTAATTACCACTACATATTGTAAGTAACCCATATTTCACTGTAAACGTTGTGTATTTAATCACACGCTTATCAATGTAATATAAAGCATTATTCAAATGCTGGGGGCACAGTAGAATGTACAGATCAGTGCTAAACAGTACATTTCTAATAAGATAGTGGAAATCCTTAAGCAACTATTGTACCGTATAATGGGACATTTTGGCTGGTATTAAATTTGAAGACTTGTTACCTTGGTAGATTTTGACAGTTTTTGAATTTATCACTTAACACGTTCACAAAGAAAAATGTCAGTTTTGTATTTCTACTTTTAATTTAAAAAACATTCATATACATGTTTACTTAATGAAATGTGTCTGCTAAAACAGTATCTCATTTACAGTAACTAGTTATAGCATCTACAATGACTGCAGCAACTTGGAGAACAACAAAGAAGGCCTTCTAAAAATGAGTTACACTATTTATTGTTCTGATATGGAAGTATTATTGGCGATCCAATCCAAACCGCCAATAAAGCCAAAATAAATTCCACTCCAAAATGTCATGTTATACGTTATGTCAAAGAAAATAGGAAGGTTGCGTTTCACTTAAAACTGGACATTAGGGCATGCAGGTTTGTTAACTCCTGCACCCCGGACACAGATGCCTATTCCCGAATTATCTGGCTCAAACCCAGACAGGTGGCAACCTGTAATGATAGAGTCATTATCTGTATCTGTATCTGTATCTGTATTCGTGCCCATGCTATTAGTATTAGTATTCATATTTGTATTCATTTATGAATCAACACTTCGACAAGAGTTTAATTACGAAATTAGGTCAGCTCAAAACAAACATAAAGGGACATAACATCATCAAAAATAAAAACTGAAAATGAAGAGCTCTAACTGTAAGCAATGGAACCACTATATACCACTAACAACAGAGTGTAGTGAAAGAAAGATAATGGAGAAAGGTGATTTTTTGGTACCACGGCCAGGGGCTGCGATGTTTGGCCTTAGCATTGGAAGACAAGCGTAACATGACCAATAAGTTGCCACCAGTTCAATCAAAACATTACACACAAAAGACAACATTCCTCCATCCAGGAGAGGAACCGCCAAGAAAAGGTGTTAAAACCAAGCCTCGCCCAGGACAATTGGAAGCTGCTAGGGACTGGAAAACGCTGGCAGATGTTGGTCAATGGCTTATTTTTCCACCTGAGATTACCACCACTAACCTTCGATCAGATATTGCCTTGTGGTCTGGATCAGCACGCCTTATTCACCTGGTAGAGTTAACAGTGCCATGGGAGGATGCTGTAGATGAGGCGTATGAGAGGAAGAAACTGCGGTATGCTCAACTAGCCTCTGAAGCGGAACAACGAGGATGGAGAGTCCAGGTTTACCCAGTGGAGGTGGGTTGTTGAGGATTTGTGGCACACTCTACAACCCGGTTTCTCAGAGATGTCGGATTCAGTGGTCAAGAGTTGCGTCACACAGTGAAAAACTTATCTGAAGCAGCAGAGAGGAGCAGCAACTAGCTGTGGTTGAGATGGAAAGATTCTGGCTGGGGATCTCAAGCACAATAGAAAGAAAGAAACGCTGATGTACGGGTAAGTAAGCTGGGCTGAGTTGAGTGGGGGACGGAGAGGGGTGATGCTGGGACGCCAGAATCACCGCAGAGCCTTCTTAAGGTGTCGTGGGCTTGTCGACGAAACACAGAGGATGGAAGGTGCCCACTTGAAGACCACAGAGATGTACCCTACTTAGCTCAATCCAGACAGCTGTCATGCTGAAGCGCTGGGGAGACCGCACTGTGGTTGATCCCCGGAGCCAGCATCGCAGCCGTTGTGTGTGCTGATGCGCCAGGGAGGCAAAATAAGCTGATCCCTGGAGCCAGCATTACACTTCAGCCATTAACACCAGACAGAAGGATATCTACATCATCATATGGAAGGAAACACAAATGGATGGAGACACAGATGGTTCACATTAGTTTACTGTAAAGCTACGTCTTAGTTGGTGCTTATCTTGGCGAGAGCCGAGTTCAAATCAGCATGAAGTTTTAACATCTACTTTCATGTAATGGAAATCATCAATTCTTTGGATATGAAATTAACCTAATTTGACATCAGTATTTTGGTTTAATATTAATATTTTTTTCAACTCTGTTCAATCTGTGATTCAAGCGTGTGTGCAGTTATTAATATTAAAATGTTTCAAATGGTTTATATTTTTACATAGACTTTTTTGTTTGAGACTTTTATTGCAATAAGTAACATGCAAATAAGGACAAAAGTAAACAAAAGAGAACATAGCACTTAAAAGATCTTTATCTGGCACAAAAACAATATACCCATGTATATTTTGTTCACAAGAGATAATGGCATTTTACTGTGTAAAGACTAACAGTAATACAATGGTTGTTATCACTCTATTGGCTTCTCATCCTTTTCTGTTGTTTACAGCCCTGCAACACCTTGAGACTGGACTTTGAAACAATAAAGCAAACATTTCAGCTGTGTATACCGTGCATACCAGCTGCTTTTAACAGCTCATGTAACTGTTGCCAAGGATGAAAGGACATTCAGTAAGCTTGGTTTGATAAAAAAAAAAAAAAAAAAAAAAAACTTCCATTGTTCTACAATGACAGATGACAGATTGGACAGTCTAATCTTACTGCCTAATGAGATGGATCTGACTGACAGTATAGATCTAAGCCAAAAAATCAAGAAATGGGAAACTCTGAAAGGGAGGCATGTATTACTGTAAAATAGCTGCAATGTCCCACTGTCATTTAAAGGGTAAGTAGGGGTTTACCTCAAAATATAGTGTTCTACATTCCCAAATGTTGCTACAACTGTTTAAGAATGTACCTGCAATTTTCTTTGCATTGCTAACATTTTGACCACTTTTTACACTTATAAGTTCAACATCTACATCACTGTGTTTCACAAGTCTTTCCAAGATAGCGTCTCATGTACCCAATACGTTAAAGTGAGTCTTCTTCCGGTCACCAACTTTAAAATTATTTTGGTGACACAAAGTGTATTCACACACCTCCAACTCCTGGGTCTTAGTTACACCCCTGGTTGCTAGGGTAACTGCTCCAAGAGCCTGGTTTTGGGTTGGCACTTGAGGCTAATTAGAAAGGCTGCTGCATGAGAAAAAGATATAAAAAGGGTATGGAACGAATGCCGTGGAACAGGGTGCAGAGAGAAACTGAGTGCAGAAACAAGACAACGGACATACTATACAATGAGTGGCAGACATAAACAAACGAAAGACAGTGAAAAGGAGAGATGTGAGAGAACACCATGTGGAGCACTGTGACAGTCTGGCTCGCAGTGGTGTGGTGGATGACGTCACGGACCAGGAAGTAACTGACTCGAAAACAGTGGATGGGCGGGTGAAACCGAGTGCAAAAGCACTCAGCGTATTTAATAATAAACAAACAAAATATTTAAACAAAATACAAACAAAAGGGCACGAGGGCCAAACGAATAAATAAACAAACAAGTAAGTGCCGTGCTGGATAATCCAGCACGTATTAGCAATTGTTTTTTTAAATGTTATTCCTTCTCTCCGCTCCCCGTACTCTCTACTCCAACACCCCAACCCCGAGTGCAGAGAGCTGCTGGTTTATATACTCTGGCCGAGGGATTTAACTAGTTGGTAATTATCTTATTATCCCCCGGCCAGAGTCTGCACGCGTTTGGTAAGGATGCATGACTGTCAGCTATTTAAATAATCAGTAGCTGATCAGCCATGCATCCTCACGGGGTTTTTAAATAATAATAAAAGACGCGGCGCTTTTATCCGCGCCGCAAACAAAAATACAAATAATAATAAATAGGGGCGGGACACTCCGCCACAAGCACACACCAAAAAGGTTACTAGAGTTGATGAAAGCGACTAGCCAGCGGACACAACCGGGAAGCAAGGAAACGCAGCTGGGGGAGAAGAGAAGTGAGGACTGTGCTAAGTCTCCAGCGCAGAGTTGCAATATACGGGGAGTATACTTGTTTAATAGATTTGCGATGTGAATATTAGAGCTCAAAGTGGTGGAAGTCTGTTAACTTAAGAAGAGAATCCTAATTTTGTTGAGCAGTGTTATGAAGTAGTATAGTAGTCTGGTGAACTGTAGACTGAACTGAAATTGCATGTATTATGGTGTGAAGAGTGCATTCTCCCCAATAATACTAATTGCCGTGCTTGCACGGCTTCTGCTCTGCTTTTCAGCTCCTCCTTGAAGGCGCTGCCTAGAAGCCAGAGGGGAGATAAGTGACAGATTGAGCTAGAGGGAAGGAGGACTACTAGCGCCGCCCCTGGCCCGCGGATACTCCACCGCCCCCGCCCCATCGACGCATGCACGTTCATACACCAGCCCCTAATACCACCACCTAGCTGCATCACAGCTATTGTTGTACACTAATGCAGTACTATTTTCAGAGTGCTACAGAACACACACACTCTGTACACTGTTATAAGAGTTCTACAGAACACATACTGAATTGTCATGATTGAACAACATCCCATCATCTGAAGCCTAGAATAAAACAGAGATGGTATAATAGCTATAATACTCACTGAGACATAGAACACTGTCTGGCTGCTTCTCAGGGGGGGCTGGCTGGCTTCAGTCTGTCAAAGTAGTAGACAGTTCTAAGTCACACACAGTAGACAGCACTACTACAGACAGCACAGTGAACCAGGAAAAATAGACACCAGAAACGTGGGAGTAAAGAACATGGTAAATAAGCAAGTTATAGAAAAATATGTCCTGGCTACCTTATTGGAGGAGCAGTTATCTCAGCAGCTCACTTTTCTCTGCAACTCTATCAATCACCATGTCAGTATCCAGGGCCATTAGGATGTCCTTCTCAGTGGCCATCAGCATGAAGGCCTCTAGGTGTTCTTGTGAGAGGGTGCTCCTGAGTCCGCTCTTGATATACTTCAAGGTAGAGAAACTTCGCTCACAAGCTACCTGGGTGACTGAGAGGGTGAGTAGAAACTTGTATCCAAGGCCAAGGATATGGTATGCATCAGTCAGCAAGTTGTACCGTCTCAGTATCTGGTAACAACACAGTGGATACTCTTTGCAGGATGAGCAGCTTTTATTTATCATTTCCACCTCATCTTCTTCTCCATCAGGTCCATCCTCCACTGTCCTGGTCATGTATTCCTCCAATCCTGAAGTTTTCAGTCTCTTCCACTGTTCAGCGAGGCTCCTCAGCTCACACTGTAAATTGTCAACAGTTGCTCTGCTGTCAATTCTAATAAAACATTTGCTGAGCTCTTGAAGGGCTGTCTGGGGCAGACCACTGGATGTGACTTGGGAGAAGTTTCTGGGGTCCAGAAGGGCTAGGTCAGCATATAGAGTGCCATGAGTTAGAAATCGCCTGTAATTACTCTCTGTGACTGTATCCATGATTTGATTGTGGACTTCAACTTTATAGGCACTCTCTGCCTCTGTCAAAGCCTCATCTTGAGCCATCTCTCCAGGCTTGTTTTTCTTCTTTCTTGCCCTTTTCTGCAGCAGTGTGGCCTCCACCTCCTCCAGCTCTGTCTTCTCGTCCTGTTCGTGGATATTATTATTTGCCCACTGAACAAATGTGTCTGCAGCTGCCTTAATGGTGTCAAAGTCTCTTGCAATGCCTTTCAGGTTTTCCTGTGTAGCCACAACCATTCGATGGGCAGACAGGATGTCCATCCCACTTGTCTGCAGGTATCTGGACAGTGGTGACGTGATCTCAAATATCCGGAGAAAGATTTGAGCCGTCAGTATCGTCTCATACCTGAGCAGAGCCTCAGTAAATCCTCTTGCCTTGACCCGTACAGTTGTCTTCATGTTTGCCTGTCCTTGTATGGCAGATAGCATGAGGACTATTTCGACATAGAGACCATGGTCCAGTTTTCCGAAGAATCCAAAGACCTTCTTCAAAGCACTATCCTTAGCCCACCAGCGTGTCTCTCTGATTGGAGAGAGGCATCTGTAATGCGTGTCCTGGCTGCTTCTCCCACACATTAATCCTTTGGTAGGATTCACGGAGTAACTCGGCAATGTCGTTAAGGAGAGCAAACAGTGACCCACTTGCTATGACAATTTCAGTTGTGTCAGCCAAAACCAGATTAAGGACGTGTGCATAGCACCACACATGCACTTGATTGGGGGACTTTGAGGACAACAGAGCAGAGAAGCCTTTATATTTGCCTTGCATATTGGAAGCTCCATCCGTAGCATTACCAATGCACTTGCTCATGTCCAATTTCAGTTTCTCCACTACCTCTCTCAGCAACTGGAGAAAGTACTGTCTAGTGGATGCCTCGCACTTTACAACAGCCACAAGCCTCTCATGTATGACATCCGTCACGTATCTCACAATGACAGAGTATTGGTCTTGAGAGGTTATGTCCTGAGTTGTGTCGATCTGGACAGAGAACATTCCAGCTTCCTCAATTTCACTTGACATGGTCTCCTGGATAATGCGCTGAATTGTCTTAATGACTGTATTGACAGTATTTTTAGAGAGCAGTGTGATGAAAGAACCTCTGCCTCTTGCCCCAGACTGATGTAGTTTCCTGCTTTTCTCAATGCATTCGGTGAGATGTTCTTTCAAGCAGACGTCATACTTTCCAAGTAGTATTATCACCTCTAAAAAAATACAGTGATCAACACTGGTGTCCTCTAAAGTATATTTAGCCTCTGACTGCATCCCCCTGTAACTAAGCCCCCTCTTACCAATTACTTTGACTACATCTATGACACGCTCCAGGACCTGCCTCCTCTTGCGAACCTGCTCTCTATGAACAGACATCTGACTGCCACTGAGCAGATTTTCAATATCTGCTTTGGAGGCCCTTAAAACACACGCCTCAGCACTACTTCTGTGCATGTTGCTCTTCTCATGCTCTTCTACTCGTTGGTGAATATGTTTCCAATCTGTCATTCCACTCATGAAAATACTGCTGTCGGTGGGCTTGGCAAATGCCATACAAATTGAACAGTATAAAGCATGGCTTTCTTCACTGTATGACAGCCACTTTCGATTGGTGCCATCTTCAAAACAGAAAACCTTCTGCACCACAGGGTTTTTTGATTTCTGTTGAGGGTGGAAACTAAAAAACACATTTAGGTCATCTGACTTGGGTCTCTTGAAATAGTCAAAAGTTGGGCTGGCATCCTGGCTCTCCCTGACTCTCTCTTCCACTGCAGCTGAACTAGGCCTATCATCAACCTCAACCTGGATATGAATTAATGAATAAACTAATTAATTATAAAGACCCAATATTTTGACAAAATACAAAAACACAGCAGCAGCCCCACCATTTGATCAAATGAATGAATGAATAATAATAATAAACCTTTATTTGTATAGCATGAATGGGGCTGGAGGAAAGTAGCTTAACACTAAAATTCAGTTGTAATTCATAGTTGTTTAAGCTACAGATTATAAATATAGCAACATAGTGGAAACAATAACTTATAGTCAGGCTGAATCATCATGAATTTAATTAATAAAAGGCGGCTGTGCTGTGTCAAGGACTGACTAATGTAAATAATAGGGCTTCAAATGAACATTAACCTGTTGAATGTAATGTGAGGCTGTGTGGTCCAGTGGTTAAAGAAAAGGGCTTGTAACCAGGAGGTCCCCGGTTCAAATCCCACCTCAGCCACTGACTCATTGTGTGACCCTGAGCAAGTCACTTAACCTCCTTGTGCTCCGTCTTTCAGGTGAGACGTAATTGTAAGTGACTCTGCAGCTGATGCATAGTTCACACAACCTAGTCTCTGTAAGTCGCCTTGAATGAACCGGGGCTGCGGCATCCTCCTCGGCATGGACTACTACATGCAAGTTGTTGTCATTGGCACTACTAGCAGCACTACTACCGAATAAGTCGGTTAACTTCCTACATTTGGCTGCATCTGACTCAAGGGACTTTACTTTTTTCTCCCTTAACTTTTCAGATCCACCTTTGCGTTTTTTACTGTGTTGCTTTTCCATGATGTTTTCCAAAATTGAAGCGGATTTCCCTTGATAGCTAGCTACATCAACATCTCGTGGCTATGTCACTGTCAGTGTGTGTGTGTGTGTGTGTTTGTGTGAGGGAAGGGGGCGGGGTTAAGGTGTGCAGCCGCTGCACAGAGGGAGGAATGGACCAAAGGGCCGGGGCCGTGGGGGGGGAAAGGTGGACCAGTGGGCCGTCCCGCATCGCTCAACTTTCTAGCCCCCCCCGTGTCGCTCAACTTTCTAGCCCCCCCATTAATTGGACCATTGGGCCGGCCAGTCCGCTACTGCCCTGATGCCATGTCGGGGGCTCTTAAGTTAAGTACTTATAGCCAAATAAATTGGCAAATTGTACAAATGGGCTCCGACTCATGCTAAGGGTGTATAAAGCAGTAGTCATAGTTACCATGCTATTGCGGGGAGTCGATCAGTAAGGCCTGTGCCTCCCTCTTTTTTGTTCAGCAGCACCAGAGATGCAGCCAAGGGGGATCCCAGCCCATGAAGGACCAGCCTGGCTGCTACGCAGTGGATTTACAGCAAGATTCAGAGACTGCATTATTTAGAGTGGGTGTTCAACAAACAGTACTGTTATTAGGGGGTGTTTTGCATTGCCTTTGCTAATGGTTATTATCTCTACTAATGGTTATTGCCTCTTTATAGCCTCTGTCAATGGTTATTGCCTCTGTCAATGGTTATTGCCTCTGTCAATGGTTATTACCTCTGCTAATGGTTATTACCTCTTTAAAACCTCTGTCAACGGTTATTGCCTCAGTCAATGGTTATTGCCTCTGCTAATAATCATTGCTTCTGTAAAGTGCTTGGCTAGGAGTTTACCCTTGTTGTTGCCCAGTATCTGCCATATTATTATGGTGATTGTGTTAGCCCTGCCATTATTATTGATTTGAACTTTGCATCATTGTTGCTATACGTTTTGCCTCAGTAATACTACTATTAGTACAATTGAATTGTGTAATTTGGGGGCTAATAGTCTGGGCACGATTGTGTAAGTTTCATCACCATAATTAATTGAGCACTTAACGTGGTGGGAGTGTGGCAGTCATGGCGCCCTGTCAAGACAGAGCCCTGTAGGGTTTTAAGGGCTATTTTAGGATCGGGATGTATTTATTATGCTATTTATTAAATATGTTATTGTTATTGTAGTTATTTGGAGTATCACGTTTTATATAGGGTCATTTATCCCCACACTATTGGGTTACTGCCCCGGTTATTGTGGTATAGCAGGTCAAACAGTGTTAAGCTCTAATTACAGCAGGCTGTCGTTATCATATTGTAAGTCAAGCAATTAGTTCAGACCTTTTTTTATTGTGTATAAAGATTTGTGTAATAAATATTGTTACAACATAACTATTGATTCTATTGTGTGTGTGTGTGTGTGTGCGTGCTGGCACATTGCGGGTCGGAATTGGGTTACATTGAGATCCTTTGAACAGTGGCCCCTGGTATGAGGACACCCAGGACCACTGGTCACACAAAATAATGAACCCCTTACATATGTATAACTTGTTTTAGAGTTAGATCTAGAAATGTCTGACGGGTATGAAATATTCTAGGTTTAGTGTAGGGTTGTTTTTTCCTCATTATTATTATTATTATTATTATTATTATTTATTTCTTAGCAGACGCCCTTATCCAGGGCGACTTACAATTGTTACAATATATCACATTATTTTTACATAGAATTACTCATTTATACAGTTGGGTTTTTACTGGAGCAATCTAGGTAAAGTACCTTGCTCAAGGGTACAGCAGCAGTGTCCACCACCCGGGATTGAACCCACGACCCTCCGGTCAAAAGTCCAGAGCCCCTAACCACTACTCCACACTGTTGCCCTCATCCCTTCTCTCTTGTGCTGCAGTCGAAGAATTGGAAGCACTTCAATATTCTCCATTGTAGATAAGAGCTCAGTAGCCCCGTCAGTGGTCACAGTAAATAAGACACGAGAGGGGGGCGTCTTAATTAGAGAGTGTAATTTGGTATTTTGAACCTTTTGAAAATAAGGCATTATTTGCAAAATAGAACCAATTATACATTTAAATTGCAGAAGCTGTAATGCGATAATGTATTTTAAGCTATTGTATTAAGCTGTAATGTATTTTCAAAAAAGCGCAAAGCCTAAAATTCCATTGCGCCACTGACTTAATACAATAGAGTTGCAAAGGTGTTTTTTGACCTGTTTTTCCCTCTGCCCCTTTTGAAAATCAGGCTGACATTATAGTAATTAATGATATGGTGTGGAATGAGACCATCAGTCATGATGTAGTATTTGTTCCATTTAATACTGATGGATCTGGATCCCACTGGTGTTTTGTCAGTAATTAACCTTATCCAGAAACAAATCACAATTCTGGACTCTTTAAATCTTACTTCATCACGCACAGATGTTGGGGTCAACTTAAGGATACTTGTAACAGCTATGCATGTGGCTGCAGGAGTAAAAACAGATATAATTGAATGGAAGCTTGTGAATGCCTCTGACATTACAACAGAAAAACAGTCATGACTGGCGTTTTTGTGATTTTTTATGCACAGTCAATTATTTGTGACACAGAGCTAGTAGACTGGGATTTCAACAATAAAACTGTTTGGCTGAGCATTGCAAACCAGTTCTTAAAGCATATCACCAAAAAAACAAAACCAACAGCTAAAATAAAAAATGAACAATTGAACCAAATGCTCAAGAATTGGAAAATGCAGCAATTTATGATTACTGCATATGTGTCTCCAATTGAAAACAGAGATTGCATCCAAAAGTAGTTAAGAAGCATCAAAATAGAGTGTCTGTGAATTAACAGGGTGCAATGGAGATTCATTACATGAAGACAAACAAGTGATGTGTGTGGCATGCGGGAAGGGCTACCACTTTCTGTGCATTACCACTGAAATGGGAACAATTCCTGGAGAAAGGTTCTTTGTGAGTACTAACTGGGAAAAGTTATCGCTGATGTTTTAAGTTTTCAGGTTACGTATTGATTTGTATTGCTTAGTGATTTGTATTGTTCCTTCATATGCTACAAATTGTTTGTGTTATCTGGTTGTGTAAGTATGTTTTCATTTTATTTGGATGTTATAATAAAGCAACCAATATAAACAATTCTTGCCTAACTGTTGTGGTGGGGTGTGGTAGTGAGTAACGGCCTGGGTTTAGGTGCAACACACTGGTTTAATGGTGTCAACACACACATGTATTTACAGTACTAGTGCACAGCAAGTATTTACAAAAAGAGTGCACTACATATATACAAAAACCTCACATTGTCTCTTGCCGTCTTCGCTGCCTGGTCCTGGGTTATCTTCACGACAGCAGTCCAAACCCCCTGGGAAGGCAATTGTCAAAACTGAGACAACTGTGGTCTGCTCCTGCTCCTGCTCTAAACTCCCCTGACTGAACCACTTGATTCAGCTACTATGTACCAAGCACCGCCCGTTAATCCACTATTCCGTTCACCTGTATAGCCTCCCTCCCCAAGATAGCTGCCGCAACCACACTCTATACCTCCTGTATGTGCCATTTTGTTAAGGTCACGTGTGTCAGTCCTGAGGTGGCTAAAACTTTTTTTTTAAGGTGGCTAAAACTACGTAAAGCTGATTTCATGTGATTTCTCTATGCATAGTGTGATTAGTCATTTTCCTGAGGTGGCTATAACTACTTAAATGCGTCTGAACTATTTTCTCTTCATGTTAACTGAAATCTCTGAAAAAGCAATCGCAAATCTTAAATCTATTCGTCTCTCCTTGCACACTATCTGTAAATAAAATGGCAATCAGCAGCAGCCATTTAATGAAAAAGGAATTGGCAAATCTGAAACAGATGTGTCTCTCCTGAAACGTCTGTAAACGAAAAAGCAATCGGCAATAGGCAACCAACTTTACGTCCCTGTAATGCATACTGGCACGCTTTTGTTAAGCCTCTTTTATATTCACAATAGTTTCACAAATATTTTACTGCAGGTCCTTGATTTAACAGAGGGTTCCCTTTCTTAATTACAAAATGTTTTATATTAAAAAGAGAACGAAACATCCCGTTTCCAATCACCAGTATAATAGTGAGTTGACTTAACTTTAGTGTTCTCAGAAAGGTAATCACTTAGTATGGAAGCACTACTTACCATAAAAAAAAAAAAAAAAACATAAGACGTTCACTTTCATTTAGTGAAATAACTTATCTTGACATTAGTTGACATAAGCTGTGTCAACTCAAGTAAACACTTGCAGCCATCCTTGTAAACCAGCTGTTTAATGGCAAGTTTGTAAATTAGCCTATTACACCATTTCAAAACAAGAACTGCAATCTTCTTTTGTACATTAAAATTTGAACTTTTAAGTGATATAAAAAATACCATGAGCTAAACTTTGTAAAAAAATACAATAAGCTAAACATTTATCAAATTAATTCCTGAAGTAGTTTGATATCTTTTCAGTATTTTATTGTTATTATTTAAAGTTTAGTATTAAGTGGGTGGTGGTGTTAGATAAATTTATATATATATATATATACACTAGACATTTACTAGGATTTACAAGTTATTTAAACCGATCAATACCATGGGAATAGCTATTTTCTTTAATACTGAGTGAGAAGCATTTATGTATCAACTAAAAATGTGCACAGCTAATAACATAAAAACAATAATTACCTGGATCTTCTATATCAAATTCTGGGAGCACCTCCGGCAAAGTTCTGTTTCATGACAAAGGCAGGCGTTACGCTTTGAGCAGGAACAACACTCCTAATCAATCGATGTATTTCTTCATCAGCATTATCTGACTGAATATTATTGGTGCTTCTTCTTTCATTTTGCCCATTCAGGGCACTTTCTAATGACTGCAGTAGCTCAGTGTTGTTTATTATTTGCTCATTTATCTCCCATGCTACGCCACTTGAATACGCCATGCTGTCACCGTGGCACTGCATTTTGCTGTGTGCCGATGACAAATTCAGCTTCCTCTTCCGAGGAAAGTAGACGGAGCAGGGCCGCTGCGAAGAAGGAGCAACAGAGAAGACAGAGCTGACTTTGGATGTGTTTGGAGAGGGAAAGGGGTTTAGCGGAAGAGGAAATCAAGGTCTCCTAGGGAAAGAGGGGGTTTGGAAATGGCAGAAACAAGGGGTAAAGGTGAGGAAGAAACGGACTGTCAAGATATGGGAGGTAAAAGAAAAAAGGGTTCACTAAGTGGTGATAAGGAAGAAAGTAATTCTGAGACAAGAATGAAAAATAAAGATGCAATAATGTCATTAAACACAGACATAAGTTGATTTATTTACATGTTTTGAAAAGGGTAACTGCATGCAGTAAAAGGAAACTTGGACTGTTTCCAGCACCTTTTACTGGAACAATTGCACAGATGTTGTCATCACCTCTATATAAGGTTGGAGAAAGTTTTGTTACTGATAGAAACCTGACAGACCTTGAGCAAGGAGCTGAGTGGAAAATGCAGTCCTCCACTATCCTTAAGGCTATTTTTGTCACCGTCCTCTGCATGGTGGTGGATGGAAAGGTATTTAATCAGTGTGAACTGGCAAAGAAGCTGAAGATATCTGGTTTGGATGGATACCATGGGTACAGTCTGCCTAACTGTGAGTTAACTGTTATATCTGTTATATCTGTTTGCCTGTCTGTATATCTAAATAATATATATGTCTATCCACCCATCCTCTCTTTCCACCCCATTGTTAGAAAGTACACAATAGAATGACACACTGCTGTAGGGATAGCAAACTCTAGTCTAGTCATTCAAGCCTATGTTTAATAAGCAGCATGACATGTTCAGGGGTTTATTTGGTCCAGTTTAGTAATAAAGGGTGGACTGGAAGTACTATACAATACAGTCTATTCCTGGTATATTTTGGTGAATGGAAGATGATAGAGAAGGAATTGGCAATGTTTGCATCTCTAGTCCAGCACTGGGTTGCACAAGCTTAAAAGTGTAAAGTTAAAATGCACTGTAAAGCTTCTACTAAGGTAACATGTTAAACCAAAGTTAATGACCACTATAATTAGTTCTTTGGTGCAACCATGTCCCTAAATATTTATATTTATACTGGCCTTGTCCTAAAGCACTTAATCATTGAATTATACCTGCAATAAAACTGCAGGTCTTGTTTTGTCATTCTGTATAATTGATTATAGTTTACGGAGGACGATTTAAGGTGACTATAGATTCAGTCATCTTCAACTCGAATAGATCTAGCTTAGGCCCCCCTAAGAGCCTGTACCGATTTCCAAGCCATGCTTTTTAGATTGTATTGCTGGACATACATCTGTGTAAAGATATCCCAGCACTTCTTTACTCCTCTGGAAGAATCCCATTTTCACTCTCTCCTCAGGGATTTGCATGTCGTTCTACGAGTCTCGTCATAGCACTCGTTTGGTGAACCGCAACAAGGACAAGTCCACTGATTACGGGATCTTCCAGATCAATAGCCGCTGGTGGTGCAATGACGGGAAAACGCCGCACTCCAAAAATGCGTGCAACATCCCCTGCAGCCGTGAGTGAAGGAGGGAAATGGGGGCGGTGGACACACATCATATTTCCTCAGGGTGTGCCTACTTTATTGTAGGAGGGGGGTGTGGGAGATCCTAATAAAGTGGCTGCACCCTGTTTTTTCTTTCTTGCATTTCTGATAAAAGTTCCTTTTTCCCTCCTAGGCCTGCTGGATGATGACATCACTGATGACATCCAATGCGCAAAGCGTGTGGTGAGGGACCCAAATGGAATGAAAGCATGGTAAGGGCTCTTAATATACAGTTTATTCAAGGTGGCCCATCCTGCCACTTACATCGAATGTTGTACAGTTGCGTTCCAGCATTGAAATATTTAGCGTACAACTGCACTTGAAACGTGTGCCGTCAGCTTCTTTTTCACTCTGCAAGCCCACCGTGCAGCCACCTGAGAGTTACAGCATCAGAGGACCATGCAGCTCTGGCAGGCTCTCGGTCAGTCACAGGGGTCGCTGGCGTGCGGTGAGCCAAGGACTCCCCAGCCAACCTAAGCCCTCCCTGACCAGGCAGCGCTTGGCCAATTGTGCGCTGCCATCCATGGTCTGCAGTGGCATAGTCTGGATTCGACTAGCGATCTCCAGGCTATAGGGCGCATCCTGCACTCCGGGTGGAATGCTTTAACCAGATGCGCCGCTCTGAGCCCCACAACTGCACTTCTGAGATGTCTGGCTCCATAAAATATTTTGCATAAATTCAAAGGTGATTCAATGGCATTAAAATAAGGTTAGTCTGAATTGAATAATGTGGGCAGTATATGACCCACCCCAGTTCAGCTTAGATTAATCAAACCCAGTACTTGTTGGAGGGTAATGTACAGTATACCAATATTGATTGGAGAAACAAGGTTGTGCTTTCATAAGTTATTCAATATCACGTACTAGGATGGGGTTGAGATGGAGTCATTGTTAATACACTCTATTAATGTGGACCCATCAATAAACAGCTTGTTAAAGAGCTTAGTCTGTAATGATGGGGTGGCTGGTTTACCACAGTAATTTTTCAGTTTTCCCTACGCTTTTCCCATGGTTATATTATGTATTTCTTATAGTTTAACATGGTTTCTGTGTTTTTAAATTTTCTAGGCTTTACAAAGCTTACATGTGCTTCACTATGCTTTGTTACAGTTTGCTATACTTTTACAATGGGAAACTTTGGTGTTAGAATCCATGACAGAAGGCAGCATAGACAACGTATAGACACGGATTACTAAAAACATAGCCCAGTACAAAAGGTTAGATCCTAAACACAGCAGCCTACTGTCATTTTAGATTTCCATTCTATAACATACTTCACATGCTGTTGGGTTATTCTCAACCAGTTGGTGGTACTGAAGGACTAGCACTGCTACCTAATTTCACAGTAACAGTTTAGTGAGGGATCAATGTAAGTATTCAGGTTTAATGTACCTCCTGTTTCCTCCAGTGTAATTACCTTTCTCTTTTCATTCAGGGTTGCCTGGCGTAAGTTTTGCATAGGTCGGGATCTTACCAAGTACACTGCCGGCTGTGGAATTTAACCATGAAATAACTGGGTGGGCAGTGCTACAATTCTGTAGCTTTTAGGAATCTACATTCCATGTCTTATAAATGCATATTTTTAAAAATATAATTTTAGAGCTGCATCTGATCATTAAAAAACAAAAAATGTACAAACTTCTTGCTTATTCATTTTTTATTTATATATGGTTGAAAAGAGGGAGGTGGCGGAGCTTGCAATATAATGCAATGCAATGCAAAACCAACAGCATTAGTGCTTCTGTGGTTTTATTAGACAGCTATTCTGACTATTGTGTTCCCTGTGGTACTGTACTAAATTTTAACAGCTGCTTTACATTTTATAGACATTTAGAGTTGGTAAAGAGCTGTGTATTGTATTTTATTGACCAATCCTACATGACCTTGTCAAAGCCCTTCCCTTCCATGCCAGGCTACTGAGACAAGCCCCTATAACCTGGCTGTAGAGATCGGTGAAGGATGTGTAAATAAAATAGGTAGTAATAATGGGTGTTAGTTCGGTCAGTATTCTGATACACACCCCTCTTTTAACTTGAACTGTGAAACAGTCAAGCAATCTTAGGCAACAGCACTATCTACTGCTCTGAATAGCATGTCATTTACCATTTCATTGTGCTCTTCATTTTTTTTAAACCTCAAGCTACACGAAGGGTTATGTAAAAATGTCTGGGGTAAACAAGGACACAGCTGGAGCTAACTTGCAGTGGTGCTTTAAGGTTTTTAAAAGTTTCCTGGCTGTGATGACAGAAACAGAAAATGACATACAAAGTAAAGAATAACAAGAATACAGGACTGTACTTCATGTCATTTTATGCAATTGTTCACCGTTTCTGCTTTTGAGTACTTCCTGAATAAATCTCAGGATGTGGTTGTGCACCTGGTCTATTGTGTACCTGGTCTATGAAGCAGGTGGGGCCAGTAGAGGTTAAAGGTTTTATATACACGAATATTCTAGACTATTGTTGAAAATAAAGGAACAACAACAGCCAATAACAGGTTCATGAATATTAAAATGTATTTAATTCATTCAAAACAAACAACAGCATTGTACTGTTTACACAGTAGGTATGGCCCAATGCTACAAAACTAGTAAAAAGTAAATATTGGTCAGAAACAGCATCTGCTTGTCTTTAAACAATTGAAAAAATGAATCCAGTTTGCTACAGATACCTCAAATAAGAAAGCTGCAGTACCAATTCCCCTCCTAAGTCTTGAATATAAAGAGTGTTTTATTAAAAGCCAGGCCAGAATTCCAGATGCAGTGAGAGAAGGAGTCTACAGCTTTCCTTGGTGGAGTGAGTATTCCTCTGCTGTCCACAAGAGATGGGGCGGTACTGAGTGGGGGAAACTTGGTATGGGTATAAAAGATGACAGTTATCTTAATTATTGTATTCTTTTTGTTGTTTAGCTTCAGTTTGTATCATTTTCTGTTTCGCTGATTACATGGTGACTTTAACACCCTGAAGTAGTACCACTGCAGGCTCAACACAACACTGAGAGTGTAATCATTAACCAGTCCCTGCAACACTCTGAATCTAAACAACAAGAAGAAACATTGGTTAAGATAACTGATATTTTACATCTGTACCAAGTTACTCATTAAGTCATTTTCCTACGTCTGGGAAATATCCCTTAAACCATGCCAAGCAAGAAGGCAAGCAGCGCTGCCAGATATGACCGGATGTTGGTGTTGCCATGTCCTCCAGCAGTTTGTCCTGTGATCCTGGTATGGTTTGTATGGTTTGCATTGCACGGTTGCTTTATTTCTGAGGATTTCTGAATGCAATGTCGGTATACAGGACACCTGGAACCAGCACAACATGAATCAATTATTAAAACCAGAAAATCCTTATTCATTTCAAATAGGCAAATTAAGGTTGTGTTTTTTACTTGTTGTGTGCAGTTTGCATGGACATTCTCAATTGGAAAAACAGAATTTGCTTTTTTGAAATGTTAAAAAGTAGCTTGAAATATCATTAATTGCTTTTTTTCACATTTACCTTACTATTCCCATATTGAGTTATCATTTTTTCCCTAAATCTGCCTTTACTTTGCTTTGAGCTGTGTTTTGATCTTGTCTGGAGAATCCTGAGTCCTGGAACTGAAAAGACTTCCTCATTGCATTCTAATCATGTGAACATTTTTCAACTTACTAGCTCAACTTACTCTACATGTATATCGACAGAGGGAGTAGGTGTCCAGTAATACATTTATTTATTGTCCCTTATAGTTACACTCTGGTTACTCAACCTATGTGCAGGCCCGCCTTTATTACTCATGCCTTTATTAACTACTGTTCACATTGGCCTATAGACTTTGCACAATACTTTGACCTATTAGAGACCAGGGGTGAGTCATTATGGTAACCTCTTGTGAAAGAAGGGGAGCTAACTCCATCCTTTGCAGCTCACTATGTAGGAGGAAGATACTCCCACAAATCACAGTGGCAACGTGTGGTTGTTGTGTATTATACATAATAAAAAATACAAAATAAACATTTAAGATTATTATGATTTCCATTACATGAGAGTAGGTGTTAAACCTTCATGCTGATATTCAGCTCAGACTCCACTCTCGCCAAGATAAGCACCAACTAAGACATAGCTTCTATTACTGTAAACGAATGTGATCCGTTTCCTTCCATCTGATGATGTAGATATCCTTCTGCCTGGTGTTGATGGCTGAAGTGTAATGCAGGCTACAGGGATCAGCCTGTTTTGCCTCCCTGGCACATCAGCACACACAACGGCAACAATGCTGGCTCCAGGGATCAACCACAGTGCGGCCTCAAGGGCAGCTTGTACAGTAGTTCTCTGGGGTCTTCAAGTGGGTACCTTCCATCCTTGGTGTTTCATTGACTAGCCCACAACACCTTAAGAGGGCTCGACAGTGATTCTGGCGTCCCAGCATCACCCCCCTCCGTCCCCCACTCAGCTAAGCCCAGCTTACTTACCTTCCTTTACATCAAGGTTTTTTTTTTCTACTGTGCTCGAGGTTCCCAACCAGAATCAGAATCTATACCAGAGCCACTTGCTGCTCCTCTCTGCTGCTTCAGATAAGTTCTTCACTATGCGTCGCAACTGTTGACCACTGAATCCGATGTCTCTGAGAAACCAGGTTGTGGAGTGTGCCACAAATCCTTGACAACCCACCTCCACTGGATAAACCTGGACTCACACATGCATATAAATCCCTGAGAGGCAGGGTAAAGCAGACCAGCAAGAAAAGAAGCATTCCGGAAGCAGTTTGAGTAATTGTTCTGTATATAGCTGTGTACTTGCCTTGCTCTTCAGTGTTCACTGCACAACTCCTGGGACCTTGAACACAGACAAATAAAAGCAATTATTTTAAAATGGTGTCAGCTAAGTACACTTTTTATTGAGTGATGATTTTTTATCAAACTATTTTAAAATGTTGTCTGTGTCTGTGCTTCATGATTCTCCAGAATTACAGGACAGTCATTATTCGGCGAATAAGGAACTGTCTCTAAACTAATTGCCAGTGTTCCACTGTTTGCCTCTTGATTAATGCATCAATAAAGCTGGGTAAAAGAGCATACACGATGCTTCAAAATCATCTGGCACTATCTGAGGCTGCAGAATCCTAATTTCTAGCTCCTTTAGAACATGTCTTGATTCCAAATTACATGATGCAATGCCCTTTCAACACTGCTGGCCCCACCAGCTTCATATTATTATTGTGGACGTCAGCAGACTGTAAACATAAATGTGTGTAGGAGCTAGTATAAGCAGACTATCATCCAAATACATGAAAAAGAGCATGCAACAAATTATCCACACTGTGATCTAGATATTAATTCGTCACATGCATTATTAGTACAGTACATTCTTTGAGGTTACATTTTTTTTATTATAATTTTTTTTGTTTTGTTTTTCAATAACAAGTTAATTTTGAATATATTACAGTTTAAGTTGGATAATGAAAAATCAACCAGATCAAAACTGCAGAACCAGAAACTGTAAATGATAGTTTTTCGTATTTGGTAACAAAAAAGAAAAAGGGCATTTCTTGTATCTGTTACCTTTCTCTTCTCTCATAAATTCAATTTCAGTGTACATGCAGTGACTTTGGCTTTCTGTAGGGAAGTGAAAATGGCAGTGTGGTTAGGTTATTGCACAAAAAATGTTTTCCTTTTACCCAATATCAGTTATGCAGTACAGGGTAGATTACATTAACTAAAATTACACAACAAAATGAATCAACACTATGTAATCAGTTTGTTTAATTGAAAAAACACACAAAAGGACCAGAATTAATAAGCATTTGCTCCAATGGAACATGTTAATGTTCAAGAACAAACTATGAACAGCTCTGAATGGTACATTAGAGAATCGATACAGCGCATGCACCTGGATCAAGCCCTTTGTAAATCTGTTCTGATAGATTGAATTGTCTGTTGTTACAGATAAGGATGATATGTATAAGTGTAGTGTGAAGAAGTGTGAACGCATAATATAAGCAGGCTAAACTGCGTATGTATCTGTACATTTCGGAATGGGATTGTGTTCACAATGGAGAGTGCTGGTGCAGCTGCCCTCCGGTTTGCTGTTAATGTAGGATGACAAGGGGAGGAGAGAGATACCTTCAGCAATACATGTAGTGTACATCAGGGCAGCTTGTACATAGTTCTGTATTTCAGAAATAAATAACAGCGTAAGAACATTTACGAATGAGAGAGGCCATTTGGCTCATCAGAGCTCAGTTTCTAGTAGTTGATTGGTCTCAGAACTTGATCAAGTTGGGTCTTAAAGAATCCCAGTGATTCTGCCTTAAAAACAGAACGAGGCAGCATGATCAAATAATTGAACAAGAGGAAAAAATACATAAATAATGAATAGAATTAAAAGTGAGAAGAATGATGCTGAAAAGTAATAATTATCCGACAATGCAATGTTTTGGTGTACATGCTGAATACATATTTACACATATACTGTAGCCATAGTAACACACCTGTTTGTTTTTCAGTTTTCTGAATGACGTTAGCATATAAAGGGATGCCAGAGACCTCTTGATCTGTAAGGGAAAGCAATACAGTACTTAAAATACAATACTTCAGTATTAAGGTGTTTTTGGACTTTGGACTTTGTCTTGAGCCCCATTACCCAAACGGTCCATAATGCCTATTAAAGCCAGATTATTGCTTTTGTACTTCAATGACACAGCATAATGAATTATGATTTGGTATTTATTTGAACTGTATTTATTTAGTTTTTCTTGTTTATGTATCCTTCCGCATAAGCACTAAAATATAGTCAACCATTATAATAATATATCCTATGAGCTTCTCTATAACATTAGTGTACAAAACAGAGTTTTAAAACTGTAAAACTTTTATTTTTTGAATAAACTGAAAACAAAGAGAGGAAAAAAGGATTGTTTCCAGATATTGAGCACTATTACAACTTTTTACACTTATAACTTGAAAGTCTGTTTCAAAGAATTTTTCAAAATGGCCGCTCTAGCGCACTGGGGTTTGAGATCTGTCCTCTAAATCAGTAGTGTGCAAACTCTTTATATGCCGCCCCCTTTTCGTAGCATACATTTTGTTGTCCCCCTCCACACACATATTAAAATGTTAGAACTTAACTTTATGTTTTAACAGGTGTTTTTTTTTTGCCTGAATTTAATGTAAATTTGGTATTTTTTCCTAGATTTAACCACAAAAAGTAAATTTAGCAAAATTGCATAAACGTTAGCAAACACATTATTAAAAGTTTTGAAATTTGTACTTTCAGATATCATTTATAAATGTTGAAAACGCGTATCACAAATTCCACATTTAAAATCGCCTTGGGAGGCCAGTTTGCCATCGCCTGGGGAGGCCAGTTTGCCATCACCCTGGGGATGCCTGCTTTTGCCGGAAATTCTGGGGCCAGAGCCCAAGAGAAGGGAGCGGCTGGCTACAGAGAAGGGGGGAGAGGTGAGGAGACCATCTTCAACCGCAGTAGTTTCACTGTTTTGCATTTGAGCCTTTTATTTTATTTAATAAATGCGCACCAGCGTACTTCACTCACAGCACTGTGTCTCTGCATTTCCTGGTCTGACGTTACCATCAGCCATCTCTGTTACAGCTGTTAAAAAAAAAAAAAGTGCTCAGGCTTTTCAGTTCCATACCACATCATGGATCGTTATTGCTGTGTTACCTGTTTGACAATGTGGGCAATAATCCTTACACTATCAGTGCACTAGAGCGGCCATTTTGAAAAGAGATTTGAAACAGACTTTAAAGTTTTAGTGTAAAAGGTTTCAGTATGTTAACAATGAAAAGAAAAATGACAGGACATTATTTAAACAGTTGTAGCAAATATGATGTAAAATCCTGTTTTGTTAAAGGATGTTCCTCAATGATCTATTCTTGGCCTGTTACACGTGGGGACGTGAACTACGCCACTTACTCTTTAACGTGTTTTGCTTTTCTTCTTGCAGTCAGAGGTATTAAGCACTCGTACTGTACCTGATGTTGTGCCTTCGTTATGGCCACCTTGTGCACTCGATGAAGGAGCCAGTCGCTGTCCTCTCAAACTGTACAAAAACACAGAGATCCCAAAGAGCATTCTCAGCAGTCAAAAGACATTGCATCTCTGATTTCAAGGGTACCACTAATTATCTGTGTGTGAGGGACAAATGCAGGTATCATGTATATGACAGGACACACAAAGTCCAGACACTAACCTTGTTCTACAATGTGTTTTATTTATAAAGGGCTGCTGTTTATTCTTTCGCCAAGCATGGAGCAGTAAGTAAACCCTTCCCCCGTACCCCCCTGGATGGTACACTGTATTGGCAATGTTCTGTAGTTTAGTCCCTAGGAGGGGTTGTAGTTTTTTCCTTCCTATGCTCTTCTGGTTGCTTGTTACCCTTATGAAAAAGCAGGGTATTTTTTAGTATACTTTAAGTATAGAGTTAAGTTTATAAAAAGTATATAAAAGTATATATACTTTTCACATACTTCAAGTATAAGAACATAAGAACATAAGAAAGTTTACAAACTAGAGGAGGCCATTCATCCCATCTTGCTCGTTTGGTTGTTAGTAGCTTATTGATCCCAGAATCTCATCAAGCAGCTTCTTTAAGGATCCCAGGGTGTCAGCTTCAACAACATTACTGGGGAGTTGGTTCCAGACCCTCACAATTCTCTGTGTAAAAAACTGCCTCCTATTTTCTGTTCTGAATGCCCCTTTATCTAATCTCCATTTGTGACCCCTGGTCCTTGTTTCTTTTTTCAGGTCAAAAAAGTCCCCTGGGTCGACATTGTCTATACCTTTTAGGATTTTGAAGGTTTGAATCAGATCGCCGCGTAGTCTTCTTTGTTCAAGACTGAATAGATACAATTCTTTTAGCCTGTCTGCATACGACATGCCTTTTAAACCAGGGATAATTCTGGTTGCTCTTCTTTGCACTCTTTCTAGAGCAGGAATATCTTTTGTAACGAGGTGACCAGAACTGAACACAATATTCTAGGTGAGGTCTTACTAATGCATTGTAAAGTTTTAACATTACTTCCCTTGATTTAAATTCAACACTTCTCACAATATATCCGAGCATCTTGTTGGCCTTTTTATAGCTTCCCCACATTGTCTAGATGAAGACATTTCTGAATCAACATAAACTCCTAGGTCTTTTTCATAGTTCCCTTCTTCAATTTCAGTATCTCCCATATGATATTTATAATGCACATTTTTATTGCCTGCATGCAATACTTTCCTTGCACTTCCTAAATACTTTGTTAAAATATTTTGGTCCTAAATTGGCCCACTTTAGTATACTGTAAGTATACTCATATGCTTTACAAGTATATTTTAAGTCTACAAAAATAGCAGCTTAAAGTACACTATTAGTATACTTAAAGCATAGGGTTTAATATACTTAAGAATAAAATAATATTACTTCAAGTAAACTAAGAGTAAACTTCATATATACTACCAGTATACCTAAAGTGTTATTGAAACATATATAGACTTAAGTTTTATAAAAAGTATATAAAAAGTACCATTATGAAATAGTAATATGTTGACGTATACTATAAATGTAATTAAAATATACTAAGATGTTAATATTATAATTTAGATATACTATATTGTATTATACTTAGGTACTGCAGGGCCGCATGGTTTGCTTTCGATTACTGAGTCATTACTAATAAAATAACCAAACAATAGCAGTACCAAAAACCACAAAGCACTTATGCACATACCACAAGGGAGGTCCACATGATTTCAGGGTGCCTGTTTTTAGAGGGAGATATCTGATCAGTTTTAGAAAACCTATCATTCATTGTATACAATATTGACACTTTGTTTTACAAGTTGCTCATCACAATGTATAATATGTAATACCCAATATTACTTGACTTTAACAGATATATTAAAATGTGTATTATTGCTAATTAATGTACAACCCGGTAACATTTTCTAGAAATGCATCACTCATATAATCTGCATAACCTTTATACAACTGGTTATTACAACCCTCCAGTGTGACAGGCACCACATGGCCTGCTAGGAAATCACATTACTTCATCCATACATTAAACCTCTCAGTCACAAGATGTTCAGTAAAACAAAAACATAGAAAACATTTGGTGCTTTCTAACAGCTCCTTTCTGAAACATTAGACTAGAATAGGCAACTTAGCTTTAACATTGGTTTCATGGCCAAAACACCATACAGTTTAAAGATGTTTTTCTTTAAGTCAGCTTGTCAAACAAACACTTGAACATACAAATCATCTGTGTTATTTCCCATAAAACTAAAAAAAAACAAAAAAACAAACAGGTTACACAGCTAAGTGCAAATGAGAAAGGAACTGTTTCCAAGCATCAGATTTTACACACTAATCGTTTCATTTTAGGACTAGTCAATGCAAAGTGTTACAATCAATATCTTACCTTTCCTTTTCAACCAGAATAACATGCCAAGCAGCATACCCAAGAGGAGAAGAAATACGATGCATGTTACTATAATAGATGTACTATAAGTTTCTTTCTTATTGTACACTTCCTCTGCATTGCCATACTTATTTGTGGCCACACAGCTGTAGCTGTCTACTGCCTGCATGTGAAGTATTCCTGTTGTCTGGTACAGGGTTGTGTCTCTTCTGACATAGCTGCTAATGGTGACCTTGCCCCCGGGAGTGATCCATGTGATGGAGGGTAAGGGGTTTCCCTCTGCAGTGCACAGCAGACTGTATCCTGACTGGGGATCAGGGACCAGGGACAGCTGTAGGATTTGGGCTGGGGCTGGAAGAAAGCAATTGCAAAGCCACGTTTTCAGAGAGGATTAAAATAATTGTTATGGCATAAACTACCAAGAAACGATTCTTTCCTTTGTCTTTTGTTTTATATTGTGAATTGGTCTGTCTGTTGTATAGGTTACTTGTTTGTCCTGTATGAAATGCTCTGGGAACATTTACACTTTGAATAGGATCCACTGTATAGAGAATAATGGGCCCGATTTTCCACTGTGTGATACTGATTAAAGCACACCTTAAACTTAGTGAAGTAAAAAAAGTTTAAAAAAATTAATGCGATGAAAAAACTATTTATAATGCATTTAAAGTTAAAAATCTTTTCTTAAAAAACAAGCCTCTTATAAAAAAAATATTCTTTCACAAAGACACTTCAGAAGTGTTTATTACACAGGTCTGCGTTTACACTTTCAGACAAAAGGATATCATTCCAGTCACTGGCAAGAGAGAGACATGTCGAATTTTGCCTCTCCAATATCCCACTGACTGGAAAAATGAATAAAGCAATAATGATTTCCATTACACGAGAGTAGATGTTAAAACTTCATGCTGATTTGAACTTGGCTCTCGCCAAGATAAGCACCAACTAAGACGTAGCTTTACAGTAAACTAATGTGATCCATATGTGTCTCCATCCATTTGCGCTTCCTTCCATATGATGATGTAGATATCCTTCTGTCTGGTGTTAATGGCTGAAGTGTAATGCTGGCTCCAGGGATCAGCTTATTTTGCCTCCCTGGCACATCAGCACACACAACAGCTGCGATGCTGGCTCCGGGGATCAACCACAGTGCGGCCTCCCCAGCGCATCAGCATGACAACCGTCTGGATTGAGCTAAGTAGGGTACATCTCTGGGGTCTTCAAGTGGGCACCTTCCATCCTCAGTGTTTCGTCGACTAGCCCACGACACCTCAAGAAGGCTCGACGGTGATTCTGGCGTCCCAGCATCACCCCCCTCCGTCCCCCACTCAACTCAGCCCAGCTTACTTACCTGTACATCAGCGTTTCTTTCTTTCTATTGTGCTTGAGATCCCCAGCCAGAATCTTTCCGTCTCAACCACAGCTAGTTGCTGCTCCTCTCTGCTGCTTCGGATAAGTTCTTCACTGTGCGACGCAACTCTTGGCCACTGAATCCGACATCTCTGAGAAACCGGGTTGTAGAGTGTGCCACAAATCCTCAACAACCCACCTCCACTGGGTAAACCTGGACTCTCCATCCTCGCTGTTCCGCTTCAGTGGCTAGTTGAGCTTACCGCAGTTTCTTCCTCTCATACGCCTCATCTACAGCATCCTCCCATGGCACTGTTAACTCTACCAGGTGAACAAGGCGTGCTGATCCAGACCACAAGACAATATCTGGTCGAAGGTTAGTGCTGGCAATCTCAGGTGGCAAAATAAGCCGTTGACCAACATCTGCCAGCATTTTCCAGTCTCTAGCAGCTTCCAGTTGTCCTGGGCGAGGATTGGTTTTAACACCTTTTTTTCGTGGTTGCTCTCCTGGACGGAGGAATGTTGTCTTTTGTGTGTAATGTTTTGATGGAACAGGTGGCAACTTATTGGTCATGTTACGCTTGTCTTCCAATGCTAAGGCCAAACATCGCAGCACCTGGTCATGGCGCCAAGTAAACCATCCTTGGCTAAGAGCCACCTTACATCCTGTCAAAATGTGCCTTAATGTTGCAGGTGATGAACACAAAGGACATGAGGGATCCTCTCCTACCCAGAGGTTTAGGTTCTGTGGTGATGGGAGAACATCATATGTTGACCTGATAAGGAAACTGATCCTGCTATGTTCCATTGACCATAGGTCTTGCCAGCCAATCTTGCGTTGTTCCACACTCCCATCTCATCCATTCTCCCTGCTTGGCCTGGGAAATGGCCTTCATACACCTCATCCTCTCCTCCTGCTTTTGCACCTCTTTGACTACCAGCTTCCTCTTTTGAGCTGGGGCTGCCTTGTGCCATGTAGGAGGAGCTGTACTGAGACCAAGACCCCCTCTTCCATGCTGAACTTGCCCCATGATATCACCAGTTCGAAGGGCAGCCTTTGCATCTTCCACAGCTTTCTTTGTCGCCCACTTTCTTCCAGTTTTCAACACAGGTGCTGCCTCCCTTACGCATTTGTCGCGTGACTCTACTAATGTCATTTCCAGTCTGACCTTGGTGCACTTAAACTCCTCGGTTAGAGCGGAGACTGGTAGCTGCAGTATTCCTTTACCATAAAGTCCCACTCTGCATGGGCCCATGATGGGGACACATGGGCCCGTGTCAGGTTGTAATTGCCTTTGTTTCAATCTAAGGGCAAATCTGCTCTTTGACCTGCTAAAACTTTTTATTGAAACCAAAAGGAAAAGACTTTTGCAGCGATACAAAGGCACGATCGGCAGAACACCTGGACCAAGATGTAAACACTGGGTTTCTCTTTGCATCCCTTAAAGTCGGACCACGGAGCAAGGATTAATGCAGGCATGGCAGGGCTGAAGTCCTGCATGTAAAAATGTATATATTGTGTGTGTTTTTAAAAAAAAAATGTTTGATATATTTTTAAAATCCCATTCCACATGATTTAAAAGAGCAGCCAGATCCTTTGTTGTTTGGGGGGTAGTTTAAGGAAAAGACTGCGAGCAGCAGGTTGTGCTAGAGTCCTGCATCGGGTCGGGTACCCGCGGTTGCCTGTGGGTTACCCGCAAAAGTGGGTCGGTTTTGCGGTTTGGGTTTGGGTTTGTGGTTTGAGTGCGGGTCAAAAAAATTACATTTTCGGGTCAGGCTCGAGCCTGAATTTGAATCGCCAAAATCGTTTTCTGTCCTTTCAGTGTACTCGTCTGTAACCTTTTCCCAAATAATGTATTAGAAGATAAATGAACCGGTACTTCCTGCACTAAAGCAGGAGGCGATTAGGGAGGAGTCAGCTGGCTAAGCATTGTTTCCTGTATAGCCTATTGTGTAAACTCAATCTGTGGAGAATGGTAGAGATATCTGTGTGTGAATGTGAGAGCATGAGAGAGTCAGTTGACCAGGCAGTAGGTAAAGGACAAACACTTACGGGTTCGGGTCGGGTTGCAGGTCTTATTAAAGTGGGTTGGGTCGGGTTGCTGTAAAAGAGCTGAAAGTATGTCTGACCAAAGCTCCAGTTTTGAAATATTTGACCAGAACAAGCCAGTAAAACTAACTGTAGATGCCTCACAGAGTGGTTTGGGAACAGCTTTGCTGCAGGATGTTGCACCAATCGCATATGCATCCTGAGCTCTGACCACCACAGAGCAAAGATATGCTCAAATTGAGAAGGAAATGCTGGCAGTAGTGTTTGGCTGTGAGAGGTTTCATCAATATGTCTATGGCAGAAGAATTGAAATACAGTCTGATCACAAGCCACTGGAAGCTATAGTGAAAAAAAACACTGAGCAAAGCACCACCTAGAATTCAGAGGTTCCTCTTGAGGCTACAGAAATATCAGTATGACCTGAAACATGTCCCAGGTAAACAGATGTTTGTTGCTGATGCTTTGTCAAGAGCTTACCTAACAGAGACAGATGCTGATACAGAATTTACCAATTTCCTATGACAAACACCAGGAGTTAAAGCATAAGATAGAAAATGACACCACAACGCTGGCTCTAAAATAAGCAAGGAAGTTCATAATAAACTAAAACCCTACTGCCATGTAAGAGAAGAACTCAGCATGGCCGATAAACTGATCTTCAAAGGTGAGAGAATAGTAATACCTCACAAGAAGTGGGGTGGATTGCTCAAAAGAATTCATGAAGGACACATTGGAATAGAAGCATGTAAAAGAAGATACAGAAAGATCCTGAATGCATTAATAACTGATGTTGTATCCAAATGCCCATTATGCCAGAAATACAAATGACAACAGCAAAAAGAGCCACTGATACCACATGAGGTGCCAGACAGACCGTGGCAATCTGTGTCCACTGACATCTTCTACTTCAAAGGTACAGACATGTGCTGATTGCATATTCTGGATTCTTTGAAATGGCTCTGTTAAAAGAAACAACAAGTGAGGCAGTGATCGCTCAAAAGAAGTCCACATTTGCAAGACATGGAATACCACACAAAGTCATCTCTGACTACGGACCACCGTGTGTAAGTAGAAAATGTAAAGAATTCACAGAACACTGGGAATTTACACATGTCACTTCAAGCCCTTTGTGCCCACAGTCCAATCGACTGGCAGAGAAAACTGCAAACAGTTAAAAACTTGCTAAAGAAAGCCAAAGAAGCTAAACATGACTTTTATTTAGCTTTACTGGCATACAGAAACACACCCAGGGGAACGAAATTACAATCATCTGCACAGATGTTAATGGACAGAAGGCTAAGGACAAGATTGCCCACAGTTTATTACAGCCTGAAAACACCAAGACGGTACAACAGACACTACAGAAACAAAACCAAAAACAAAAGCACTACTTTGACAGAGGTGCCAAAAAAATACCCACTAAAAAAAAGAAACGAAAAGGTGAGAGTTAGGAAAGGCAGACAATGGGAACCCATCAGAGTCATCAATGAAGCAGACACACCCAGGTCATTCATCGTGCAACTCCAGACAGGACATCTCCTACAAAGAAATAAGGAAGACATACAAAAGATTCCGCAAGACAGCGACCTGCTTCCAGAAGAGCAGACTTCATTGTCTCAGGAAATGGACTTGGCACTACTGACGGTCAGCAATATATTTTAGACATACATTGACATTTTAAAATATGCCCCCAACAAATAGTATGAAAAAGAAGGGAACATATTTCAAAGTATGCTTCCTTAGACTTTGAAACATATAAAATGTATATATATATATATATATATATATATATATATATATATATATATAATTTTACAATATTTCAATTTATATTGTAACATTACTGCTACACAGGCGTTCTACCCGGAAGTGATGATAAATTCAACACATTTAAATCAGCCAAGTTTTATTCATCCAACCCATACAGTTGCAGAGCATAACACAGGTCAGGGCATTTCACACACAGTGCCAAGAGACAGAGGGGTCACACCAAACGACTCACACACACTACACGGTAACATATCACACTTACCTCAGACAGGACAGGACGGTGGTACACACAAGGGGAAACAATAACACAAGGGGAAACAATAACACAAGGGTTAAAGTCCGAAAAGTGGAACAGAACAGTCCACTTGTCCTTCGGAGCCGATAGAAAGTCCAATCGCTCGGTACCAGCATGACCCGCTATGGCCATATGCTAATTAGATCCCTGATTCTTTGTACTGTGAGGTAATGTCATTTATAAAGTTGTTTTCTGTTAAGACAATAATGTTACACTGCTTCAGGAAAGGATAAATACAAATTAATAATAAATCAAAACTGCAGTATACAAGTGTTCTTGCTTTCCTATATTAGTAAAATATAATGTCTGGTAAGGAATTAAATTTAGACCTGGGATAACATTTTAAGAATTGTTAAAATACACTAAAGAAACAGTGTATGTTACAGAAACTGTGGTCATGCCACGGCATGCAAAGTAGCCTTTTTTTAAAGAATGTATTGCAATATATTTTGATGAAATCCAAAATATATTTTAGAATTCTGCCATCTATAAAATGTATCTTGTATTCTTGTAGAAATGTACTGCAATATATTTAGAATGTTTTCTGAAATGTATGACAATATATTGCACTATACATCATTGTAACAGAGATCGAATGATTCTTGGTGTCAGATCTCCCTCCCAACCTGTGAGGGCGCTGTGTAAAAGGAACAGAGTACCCTTAACTAAATGGCATGACAATTTATTCCTTGGGTCAGGTGGAAGTCGGTCATTTAGGAAGGGGGCGGAGCTATAGTACCCAAACTCAATGACTAGGACGGGAAACGGTGTGGCATCCGAGGACTGGAGGAATAGATGCGCTCGTTAACCTAGGGGTCATGAGCGAGGGTATAAATAGGAGTCGTAGTATAATTGATCTGTTCCTTGGTAAATGGTTAGTTACAAACCTACAAGGAGCCCGTGTTGCAGTATTGTGAGAATCGTGAGTTTTTGTCTAGTGTGTGTTAGTGTCTGTTATACCTGTCTGTTTGTCTCAAACTAGACTACCCATAACACGATCCGGAGCTGTAGCAGAAGCCAGCATAAACCCGGACATCACTTTCACCCCTGCATTCACGGAGAACTGTATTACACCACTAGCACCTATTCACTGTCACTAAAAACTGTGTTTGTGTTTTATGTTTAGTGTTGGTGTATGAAACTGGACTTTTTGGTTGCAGGTCAAACCCGGGGATTACAATTACTGAGTGATACTCGCCGTTGTATCACTCCATCATTATTATTTACAGGTGTTCGCCATAAGGCTCTGGACATTGTTTAATAAATCAATAAACACCCTTCCTTGCACCTGGAAATCATTGTCTGTCTGTTTTGTATCCGCTCTGCACTGCACACACGTGTAACCACTCACCACTTTGCCACACTCATATATTTAGGAAAGAGATGACAATATATTACAATATATTTTTATTGCTTTAACATATACTGCAATATATTATTTTTTCGTATGGTCTGGCACCATAATATTGTAACTGATTAGACATTTTGTGTAATTTTGTCATATATAAGTAAAGTAAAATCATTTGGGTTTTTTTTTTAAAGAAAGAGGGTTGTCAGGATATTGCATAACAGGCTAGGGTTATGGAAAACAGAAGAATGTCACCTGTTTAAGTAGAGTAGATATCAGATGTATTTTCTTACCTGGTACATTTAGTGTTGCCCCATGTCTGGATTGATAGCTGTCGTAGTTAAGTTCTACCCGACAGTAATACAGGCCACTGTCGTAAACATGCAGGTCTTTAATGAGCAATGAAAGGTTCCTCTGCTTTGGACTCCCAGCCAGTGAGAAGCGGTCTGAACTGGCAACCGAACATCCATCTGAGCCTGTGCCAGTATTGTTAATAGTACTGCAGTTAAAAACAACTGGGCCATCTCTTGTATTATGTTTTCTCCAAATGACCACAATCCTCCCAGTGTATCCGAGTTGTTGAGGATGTGTGAAAATGCAGGGTATCACTACTGGCTTATTTTTGGTGCCATTTACCTGAAGCTGGTCAGTCATGGACCAAGGAACTGCTGAAAGAGCTGTTACAAAGACAATGGACAAGCGAATTTACAAAAAAAGGGGTGATGGTTCCACCACTGTTTACATTGTGTATAATTTTTATGAAGTGGGCGATCTCCATTACCATTCAACTCTCTGGAAATCAATCAACCCTGATACTTCTGTCCCAAAGGGCTAGATTTACCTATCACTATAACTTACCAGTATATCTGTGACCCCTAGAGGATATTAATTCTAAAGCCTCCACAAAATACAATAATACATTTCCAAATAATACAGCATTAATAAAATAATACATTCTCCACAATAGCAATGAAATGGTAGAGAGGAATGCACCACCAATATATATATTTTTTCAACTATTACAAATGTAAACAAAATCTTTAAAAACTATGAGACACTTCTATATATACTTTCAAAGATATTTCAATACAAATATAAATCATCAGGCATGTCAACTTTAGTTAATTTGTCAAAGACAAACACAGTTAAATAGATCGATATGTAGGCCCTTACAGCACAAGTAGATTTGTAATACACCTACCTTTGCAGGCAACCAGTGGCAGTGAATAAAACAGAAACAGCAAAAGCCCCTTCATTCTTACAGAACTTTCCATTCTAACATCCATGTGTGTTCAAGCCGCAGTTTAAAAGGACAATTCAACTTCCTTAAAATCTTTGTAAAGCGATGACACACTGGAGAAAGGAAGCAGTATTTTGAAATTGTGCATTACAGATAGTAGCTTAAAAACAACAACATCATCATTACATTTATATATAGCGGCATATAGCAAACTTAATAACTACTGCACATGTATACAGAGGGTACTCATAATCCCATAATAATCACACAGAACCTAAAAGGTTGAAAATATTTATATAACAACATGTTTATCATATAGTCAAATGCAATCCGTTTGGTGACGTTTGGTGAAAAATCAAGGCAGTTACCATGTAAAGTGTGACAGACAGACAAACAGACAGAAAGGCGAACACGATCAGTGCATAAGGGTCCCCATTCTCTTTGTTTAAAATAGAGATAAAAAATAGAAAAATAAATAGATACAGATTAATGCTGAAGTTGGCTTCTTATTCAGCCAGCTTCTTATTCGCATTCCAGCTTCTTATTCACATCCCGCAAATGTAACACACATTAAATAAGTAGCTGGGGTATTCAAGGGTAAAATAGCTTTGGGCCACTTATTTCAAAGTTGATTCCCGCACATGGGGAACCCCTCTACAGCCCCCATATGTATTTAACCAGGGCCAAAATGGATTTTGGTACAAAAACAGTGGGCAAACATGGCACAGATAGCAAGTTGGCATGTTATCTAATAACACAACTTAAATAAGCAACAGTCGTATTTACGGGGTTAAATCGCTTTGGGCCACTTATTTCAAAGTTGATTGTCACAGAGGGGGAACCCCTCTATGTCACCCAAATGTTTTTATCCCGTCCCAAAGCGGATTTTGAGGCATTACAACTAAAAATTACCAACTTTCTGAAGCCTAAATTTGGGAGTCATAATTTGCTGTAACTCAGTAAGAGTTTTTGCACTCATCCAGTCTGCAGTAACGAGGTGTTTGTTACGTGCTCGCAAAACGCTCAGGGGTGCAAATTTGGGGTACCTCATATAGCACCAGCAACATTAAAATCTGACGCCAGTAGTGTTTTTTAATTTTTTTTTTATTCCTTAGCAACCATAGTTGATGATAATTTCTCATTGGATCTGGACTACTCACATGACCCAGACCCACCCACACTCATCCACATACACAGGAGTGAAGGGAAAGTGGTAGCAAACATGTTGCAGGGCACTTTTACACAGTTATCAATTGTTTGTTCAGGAAGTCAAAAAGGTATGTGGGCAATAATGTTTTGTGATCGCAAGCCTCTTCATTTACCTCGAAAGTTAAGCTTTGCTAATTTATAAACACATTTTGTTGATTAAAAAAAAAAGCTGATGCTTTGGTTAGATGCATTTAATCACGGATTTGTGTTAAAACCAAATCAGTTGTTGCAGCTGATGTAAATCTAATCCATTAATACAATTCAATGTAGCTGAATTCACGGGCTATTGTTTTGTTAATATGTCGAAAGTTTGCGCTACTCAGGTCTGCCGTCTTAGGTTTCTTAATACAGCAATTTTGGTGTTAAGAGATTATATATACAGTGCCTATAGAAAGTCTACACCCCCTTGAACTTTTTTCACATTTTGTTGTGTCAGTGCCTCAGAGTTTCATGCATTTAAATGAGTGTTTTTTCCACTTATCTACATGATTACCATTACAAGAGAGTAGATGTTAAAACTTCATGCTGATTTGAACTCGGCTCTCACCAAGATAAGAACTAACTAAACTAATGTGATCCATCTGTGTCTCTATCCATTTGCGTTTCCTTCCATGATGTAGATATCCTTCAGTCTGGTGTTGATGGCTGAAGTGTAATGCTGGCTCCAGGGATCATCTTATTTGCCTCCCTGGCACATCAGCACACACAACAGCTGCAATGCTGGCTCCGGGGATCAACCACAGTGCGGTCTCCCCAGTGCATCAGCATGACAACTGTCTGGATTGAGAAAAGTAGGGTACATCTCTGGGGTCTTCAAGTGGGCACCTTCCATCCTCGGTGTTTCGTCAACTATCCCACGACACCTCAAGAGGGCTCGACGGTGATTCTGGCGTCCCAGCATCACCCCTCTCCGTCCCCCACTCAACTCAGCCCAGCTTACTTACCCCGTACATCAGCGTTTCTTTCTTTCTATTGTGCTTGAGATCCCCAGCCAGAACCTTTCCATCTCAACCACAGCTAGTTGCTGCTCCTCTCTGCTGCTTCAGATAAGTTCTTCACTGTGCGACGCAACTCTTGGCCACTGAATCCGACATCTCTGAGAAACCGGGATGTAGAGTGTGCCACAAATCCTCAACAACCCACCTCCACTGGGTAAACCTGGACTCTCCATCCTCGTTGTTCCGCTTCAGAGGCTAGTTGAGCATACTGCAGTTTCTTCCTCTCATACGCCTCATCTACAGCATCCTCCCATGGCACTGTTAACTCTACCAGGTGAACAAGGCGTGCTGATCCAGACCACAAGACAATATCTGGTCGAAGGTTAGTGCTGGCAATCTCAGGTGGCAAAATAAGCCGTTGACCAACATCTGCCAGCATTTTCCAGTCTCTAGCAGCTTCCAGTTGTCCTGGGCGAGGATTGGTTTTAACACCTTTTTTTCGTGGTTGCTCTCCTGGACGGAGGAATGTTGTCTTTTGTGTGTAATGTTTTGATGGAACAGGTGGCAACTTATTGGTCATGTTACGCTTGTCTTCCAATGCTAAGGCCAAACATCGCAGCACCTGGTCATGGCGCAAGTAAACCGTCCTTGGCTAAGAGCCACCTTACATCCTGTCAAAATGTGCCTTAATGTTGCAGTTTATGAACACAAAGGACATGAGGGAACCCAGAGGTTTAGGTTCTGTGGTGATGGGAAAACATCATATGTTGACCTGATGAGGAAACTGATCCTGCTCTGTTCCATTGACCATAGGTCTTGCCAGCCAATCTTGCGTTGTTCCACACTCCCATCTCATCCATTCTCCCTGCTTGGCCTGGGAAACGGCCTTTACGCACATCATCCTCTCCTCCTGCATTTGCACCTCGTTGACTACTAGCTTCCTCCGTTGAGCTGGGCCTGCCTTGTGCCATGTAGGAGGAGCTGAACTGAGACCAACACACCATACTCCACACTGTTAAGGGGAAAAAAGTTTTTATTGAGAAAAAAATTATATATTAAAAATACAAAACTGAAAGATCATAATTGGATAAGTCTCCCCACCCCCCACCCCCCCAAGTTTGCACACCTAGATTTGGCAATATTTGACCATTCTTCTTTACAAAACTGTTAAAGCTCTGTCAAGTTCCTTGGGGAGCGTTGATGGACAGCAATCTTCAAGTAATGCCACAAATTTTCGATTGGCTTTAGGTCGGGGTTCTGACTGGGCCACTCAAGGACATTTAACTTTTTGTTCCTTAGCCACTCCAGTGTAGATTTAGGAGGCTGTGTGGTCCAGTGTTTAAAGAAAAGGACTCGTAACCAGGAGGTACCCGGTTCAAATCCCACCTCAGCCACTGACTCATTGTGTGACCCTGAGCATGTCAATTAACCTCCTTGTGCTCCGTCTTTCGGTTGAGATGTAGTTGTAAGTGACTCTGCAGCTGATGCATAGTTCACACACCCTAGTCTCTGTAAGTCGCCTTGGATAAAGGCATCTGCTAAATAAACAAATAATAATAATAGATTTGGCTGTGTGCTTTGGGTCGTTGTCATGCTGAAAGGTGAACTTCCGTCCCAGTTTCAGCTTTCTTGCAGAGGGCAGCAGGTTTTCCTCAAAGACTTCTCTGTACTTTGCTCCATTCATTTTCCCTTCTATCCTGACAAGTGCCCCAGTCCCTGCTGATGAGAAACATCCCCATAACAGCATGCTGCCACCACCATGCTTCACAGTAGGGATGGTGTTCTTTGGGTGATGCGCTGTGTTGGGTTTGTGCCAAACATAACGCTTTGAATTTAGGCCAAAAATTTCCATTTTAGTTTTATCAGACCACAAACCTTTTTGCCACATGGCTACAGAATCTCCTGAGTGTTTTTTTTGCATACTTCAAATGGGATTCAAGGTAGTCTTTCTTGAGTAAAATACAGGCCAGATTTGTGGAGTTATTGGGATATTGTTGTCACATGTACACTTTGACCAGTCTTGGCCATAAAAGCCTGTGGCTCTTGCAAAGTTGCCATTGACCTCTTGGTAGCCTCTCTGATCAGTCTCCTTCTTGCTCGGTCATCCAGTTTGGAGGGATGGCCTGATCTAGGCAGGGTCTTGGTGGTGCCATACACCTTCCACTTCTTAATAATCGTCTTAACCATGCTCCAAGGGATATTCAAGACCTTTGATATTTTTCTTTTACCCATACCCAGATCTGTGCCTTTCAACAACTTTGTCCCAGAGTTTTTTTGAAAGCTCCTTGGTGCTCATGGTTGAGTCTTTGCTTTGAAATGCACTACCCAGCAGAGGAAACCTACAGGAACTGCTGAATTTATCCTGAAATCATGTGAATCACTACAATTTAACACCGGTGGAGGCCACTATACTTGGTGTGTGATTTTGAAGGCTATTGGTTACACCTGAGCTATTTCAGTTTTTATTTTTCATTAATTTTCTACAAATTTCTAGAATATTTTTTTCATTTGTAAGTTGTGGGGTAGGATGTGTAGATAAATGAAAAAATATATATTTTAATGCATTATAATTCTAGGCTATAAGGCAACAAAAGGTGAACATTTTGAAGGGGGGTGTAGACTTTCTATAGACATTGTATATACACACACACACACACACACACACACACACACATCACGATTGTTTCTAATTCTAATAACGTTCATCATTTTGTGAATTCTTAAGAAAAATATAAAATAATATTACAGGCTGCTATGAGTCTTGCCATGGATGAGAAATATGTGGCAGAATTTCCTTTTTACAAAATATTACGTAGTACCCAGGGCCAGGCTCCTTTTCACTGGACATATTGCTCTCGTTGATTTCAATGAAGTCATCATGGTAACAGGACTAACAGGAAGAATCCCAAACTGGTTGGATACAAGCAAAACGACTCATGCAAAAAAGAGAGAGAGCCAAGTCAAACACTGCTGTAATCCAGTACAACAGATAATGAATACAAAAAATTAAATCACACGTCTATTCATTTAACAACTACGATTCCCAATAGTGATAGTTTAATACTATTAATAATACGTAAGCTCCGTTTACAATTACAAATATGGATGTGGTTAGATATGGGGTACATTTTGTTAACAATATTTACTGTACCATAACACAAAACACTAAAAATGTAGCTCCAGTCAGCTCTCTGGTGCTAAACTTTCAAAACAGTTTAGCACCAATTGTCTAAATGATTTGCACCCCTGACGCTGTAGCTGCAGCTCATCATGTTGGCACCTCGCAAGTATGAGTCCTGTGAAAATGCTGCAGGACATGCATGAAAACAGATGAGCCGACAGATCATTCCAGTGATGGTTGCTTCTGGTGAGTGCAGCTTTTCCAGGCTGAAATTGATTAAGACATATTTGCGCTCAACTAGGACTCAACAAAAGATTGTCAAATGTGTCCATACTGTCAAATGAGAGGGAAGTTGACAAGAATTTCCTAAAGCTAAGAAAATATCTTTGTAATTTATGTTAGAACATAAGAATATAAGAAAGGCCATTCGGCCCATCTTGCTCGGTTGGTTGTTAGTAGCTTATTGATCCCAGAATCTCATCAAGCACCTTCTTGAAGGATCCCAGGGTGTCAGCTTCAACAACATTACTGGGGAGTCAGTTCCAGACCCTCACAATTCTCTGTGTAAAAAAGTGCCTCCTATTTTCTGTTCTGAATGCCCCTTTATCTAATCTCCATTTGTGACCCCTGGTACTTGTTTCTTTTTTCAGGTCGAAAAAGTCCCCTGGGTCGACATTGTCAATACCTTTTAGAATTTTGAATGCTTGAATCAGAACACCGCGTAGACTTTTTTGTTCAAGACTGAATAGATTCAATTCTTTTAGCCTGTCTGCATACGACATGCCTTTTAAACCCGGGATAATTCTGGTCGCTCTTCTTTGCACTCTTTCTAGAGCAGGAATACCTTTTGTAACGAGGTTTAAATTCAACACTTCACAATATATCTGAGCATCTTGTTGGCCTTTTTTATAGCTTCCCCACATTAACTAGATGAAGACATTTCTAAGTTAACATAAACATTTTCATAGATTCCTTCTTCAATTTCAGTATCCCCCATATGATATTTATATTGCACATTTTTATTGCCTGCGTGCAGTACCTTACACTTGTCTCTATTAAATGTCATTTGCCATGTGTCTGCCCAGTTCTGAATGCTGTCTAGATAATTTTGAATGACCTTTGCTGCTGCAACAGTGTTTGCCACTCCTGCTATTTTTGTGTTGTCTGCAAATTTAACAAGTTTGCTTACTATACCAGAATCTAAATCATTAATGTAGATTAGGAATAGCAGAGGACCTAATACTGATCCCTGTGGTACGCCACTGGTTACCTCACTCCATTTTGAGGTTTCTCCTCTAATCAGTACTTTCTGTTTTCTACATGTTAACCACTCCCTAATCCCTACTGCGTTTAGTTTGAAAATTAATCTTTTATGCAGGACTTTGTCAGAAGCTTTCTGGAAATCTAAATAAACCATGTTGTATGCTTTATAGTTATCCATTGTCGATGTTGCATCCTCAAAAAAATCAAGCAGGTTAGTTAGACACAATCTCCCTTTCCTAAAACCATGCTGACTATCTCCCAGGATACTGTTACCATATAGGTAATTTTCAATTTTGGATCTTATAATAGTTTCCATAAGTTTACATATAATAGAAGTCAGGTTTATTGGTCTGTAGTTACCTGGTTCGGCTTTGTCTCCCTTTTTGTGGATTGGTATTACGTTTGCAATTCTCCAGTCTGTCGGTACAACCCCTGTGTCAAGAGACTGCTGCATGATCTTGGTTAGCGGTTTGTAAATAACTTCTTTCATTTCTTTGAGTACTACTGGGAGGATCTCATCCGGCCCAGGGGATTTGTTTATTTTAAGAGCTCCTAGTCCCTTTAACACTTCTGCCTCTGGTATGCTAAAGTTATTTAAAACTGGATAGGAACAGGTCGACATGTGGGGCATGTTGCCTGTATCCTCCTTTGTAAAAACCTTTGAAAAGTAATCATTTAATATATTTGCTATTTTTTTTTCTTCGTCTATGATTTTGCCATTTGTGTCTCTTAGACATTTAACCTCCTCTTTGAATGTTCTCTTGCTGTTATAATATTGGAAAAACATTTTGGAATTGGTTTTAGCCCCCTTAGCAATGTTCATTTCTATCTCTCTCTTGGTCTTTCTAACTTCCTTTTTGACTTGCGTTTGCAGTTCCAAGTACTCTTTCTGTGTACTTTGTTTTTGGTCCCTTTTAAACACATAATTTTTGGACAGAGCACATATGGTTTCCTATATCTGTTCTATAGTAACCATGGCCCTATCTGCACTCTCTAAGGAGTTGTAAGCCAATTTTTCATTTGACCTTAAGGAGAGGTCAAAGGTCAAGATCAAGGTAATTTTTTAATAGAGCATACATTGGGGGCTCCCAAGTGGCGCATCCGGTAAAGGTACTCCGAGTGGAGTGCAGGATGCGCCCTATAGCCTGGAAGTCGCCGGTTCGAGTGCAGGCTTTTCTATTGCCGACCATGGACGGGAGCTCCCAGAGAGCGGTGCACCGCCCGGGGAGGGGGGGGGGGGGCCTAGGTCGGCCAGGGTGTCCTCGGCTCACCATGCACCAACAACCCCTCTAGTTTGGCCGGGCTTGTCTGTGGGCTTGCCTGTAAGCTGCCCAGAGCTGCATTGTCCTCCGACGCTGTAGCTCTGAGGTGGCTACACGGTGAGTCTGCAGTGTGAAAAGAAGCGGTCGGCTGACAGCACACGCTTCGGGGGACAGCTTGTGTTCGTCTTCGCCGCACCCGAGTCAGCGTGGGGGTGGTAGCGGTGAGCTGAGCCTAAAAATAATTGGATATGCCAAATTGGGAGAAAAAATACAAAGAATTGGCGACTACTAAAGTAAAAAAAAAAAAAAAAAAATAGAGCATACATTAATTCCCATAGGCTTCCACTACTTTGTGAAGATTCATGAGTCTACAACATTCTACCTTAGATGAATACTGCAATATATGCAAATTAACCATAGCTTGAAATTTGATTGGCTTGTGGCGTCCATTTTTTCTTTTTAATCTAGCGACTTTGAAAAAACTTGTTAGACAACCTTGCCAAGGCTATATATGCAAAGTTTTGCTTTAATCAGCATAACAGTTTCAGAGATGAAGACGTTAGAATATTTTTGACAAATCCAATATGGCCACCAGACTATGTGACCAATCAACTTCTCTTGAACAAATCAAAATCTAGGACATAAAGGTAGAATGTGCCCTGAGTTTCACATATCTACAAAAAGCGGTTTTGGAGAAGATTTTTTAAAATTGTCCAAAATTCTTGAAAAATCCAATATGACCTTCATTTTTCACTCTGACACAACTTCCCACAGGCCTCTACCACCCTACCAATCTTTGTGAGTTTTCATGCAACTGTGTTAATTTTAGAACCATGTGAAAAAGGGATTAAGAAAAAAAAATTCTCAACAAAAACAATAGGCTTGGAAGCCTAATAATAAATCTATGCAACGTGTTCATGATTAGGCAGAGGAGCATCGTATACCCCCCCCCCCCCACCCCCCCCGAGGCTAGGAGAATGAAGCTGGGGGTGAGGTGGTGGCGGTAGGGGAGAAGGAGGGGCTGAGTTTGCGAAATAGGTATATATATATATACATCTTATAGATAGTGTTCTGCATTTCCAGTTTATTCCGAATTTTACCGAAAAATTAGAGGATTTTATTTTTTACAGGATGTCGGTTTTTACTGATTTATACCCGATTTTTGTCTATTATTCAATATTTTCCCAGTACTATTTTCTAGGAAATACACAATATTTGGATTAAAATGCTGTTTTATTTTGACTGACATTGTAATAAGCAACCCTACACTGTATCCTAGGATAGAGCAGATGTTTATCACATTATCACCTGATGATGTTGGCCAATCAAAGTCTGATTATTGTGGCAATTGCTGTGCGTGGTAACTACTAGCTTGATTAAAAACTAAATTGAAATTCTTACATGAAAATATAATATTTTTAGTGGATGAGGAATGGGGAGAAAACGTAAATCAGTTTATGAATATTTAAAAGAAAACAAATGTTTCGAAGTATACAAAAAGCAAAAATAACTGTGGTGGGTCAGATGAGGCAGAGGATGCATAGCGCTGCAAACACTGCTGCATTGAGGTACATGTTCGTGCTGGCAATAAAAGAACATACAGAAAAATAAGCGACACATTAAACTAAAACAATAAAGTGAACTGAGATACACGCAATTCATTCATGAAGCTTTTACACATGCTTTAATAAAAAGAGAGCGCAGAATGACTGTGTTAATGAGTTTGTCAGAGTGCTGTGCTTTGCTGCAGAGGTATGTATTGGTGGCTTCTTGCAACGGTACTGTCCATCAGCTAAAACACTGCCTAACACTGCCAATCTTAATCATAAATATTTGACAGAAAATGGTGATGCTTTGGTAAATTTAAGGAATGCATTGATGGAAATGTCCAGTGTGATTTTTGACGCATCTCCTGATGGCTTGCACTGCCCAGTTCTGTCAATGTTCTTTTCTTTTTATGATTTCAAGGTGAATAAACCTGGCTTGTTTTGTGCTGATGTCATGTTCATACCTTCTGTACATACCATTTCCGTCAGCACAGCGCAAAGTACATTCGCAAAGTACCAGGCCTCGACTTGCACAGATTGGAGCATCCCGGTGCCGCCTGCTAAAAAACAAACAATAAAATAATAAATCTATGCGATGTGTTCATCCCGGTGAACAAAAATGATTGGGCAGAGGAGCATCGTATACTCCCCCCAAAGGCTGAGAGATTCGCGGAGAATCCCTATTCGCTCATAATGGGTGAGCTCCATCCCGGTGAGCAAAAAGCAAAAAAACAAAACCAAAAATGAAAAATAAAATTTTATGGCCACCTACACCACCTCAGACATTTTGCTGAATGTGAAAAATATAAAAAATAAAAATAGTTAACTCCCCAAATCACCGGGGGCCCTAGACCTTCAGCAGCCTCCCCTCCCGGCCTAAAAAATAGCATAATTATACATAATAGGTGGCATCATATAGGAAAATGGAGTTTGTTTTTCTTTCAATTAATGCAAAGGATATGGTAGGGTTGGATCATGGAATAAAGTCCTTTTTTGGGATTTTGTTTCCAGATGTTGTTGGGCAACGAGAATGTCTTTAATATTGTTCTATGTGGATCTCATAAGCCTCTGAAGACCACCGATCAAGCTTTTTTATGACATGCGCAGGAATATTTCGCTGAGCAGCTGTGGTTGCAGCTCCAATCCTGAAGGAATGGCACAAATAGTTCAAGGAAGAAAGACTGCCTTTTTGGAGATCTTGGAGTCTTGCAGAAACCAGGACCTGGAGACTGGATTGGGGTCTGGTGGCCAGATATCTCAGCAAAAAAACTGAATTAGTGCGAGCAATGTGAACAGTTTCTCCTTCCCTTAATTTATAAGATTTACTTTGTTTACTAAAGATAGAAAACACCGCCTGAACTGCAGCAGGACCCCGTAAGGCAGCCAGATGGAGCAGAAAAGGGCAAACGCAACCCACACAACACTCTATGTGCTCCAAATGCATGGAATACATCACCCGAGTCCGAAGTTTAAGGTGCACACAAACTGCAACAAAACACCTCGACAGGCAGCTAGAAGCAGAAAGAGCAATTCATACGATTAGTACAATATTTTTTATGTGCTTTAAAATTTATAGAATACAACCTGAGATTGAAGTTTAACGTCTCCGATGTAGAGGTCCGGTAATGGATCAAGGACCAAGTTTCGGTGGTGATTTTGCCATGCTGGAGAAACGCACAGTATCAGAGACGACATAGTTTCTAGAAGGACATCCTTGACTGGGGAGAAGCATCCAGAGCGCAGAATTTTGACAGAACTTTGTGATGAGTGGTTTGGAAGATGGTTAGAGTAGATCTTAGATGTTCTGCAGCGACATTTGTATCCTGAATGTTGGAGCAGATCCTTGAATGTCCTGCAGCGTCATTTCCAAATTAGAATAGATTTTGTATTGGATCCGTTGAGATGGTTTGTTGATCTGGAGGATTGGTGTGTGAGTGAGTGATAGAACATCCAGTTTATCAGGGGATGGAAGCAATACATTCGAGAAGCAAGTATAATAGATTCTAAGGCAACAAGCAGCTTTTGTAAAAACGTGTAGAGATGGCTCTTTATGACTTAACTGATGTAAATGTTAACTTGTGAAAATTCGGGGGGCATGAACCAGGGCTTCACTATTTCCTAATTTCACCTGCCTATCATCATTGACTAATTTCATCTTTTTGTCTTTCTTTTCCCTCCTCCTCACTTTTTTCATATGTCGCATGCCTCTGTGTCGGTCCCTGTTGCAAAACACTCCCTTCCTCTCGCAGCCCTGGTTCCTGCCCCCTGAATTCCCTTCTGGTAAGTTAGTCTAGCCTGTGGTTAGAAAAATAATGTGAATGACGAAATTGAATGTCTGGAGCAAATTACTGTTTGAATTGTTCTTGATCTTGAATAATTGGCTGTGTGACATTTAGAGAAATCTGAAAACCAAATCCTGAGGGGATCTTGAATTATGTATTAACTGCAGCCAGTGTTATCGTGCTGGACTTTGAGCTGTACCAGGGGATAGACAACCTGTTTGCAATGTTAGGGAATGCTACAGGAGACCAAAAAACTAACCCAAGGACAAGCTGTTGTAGCATGTTTAACCGCACAGCTGGAAAAGGGCACTATGTGTACTTTGACAGATTCTTCACGTCTCTGAAGCTCGCTGACTTCTTGTTGCAGAACATAAGAAAGTTTACAAACGAGAGGCTTGGTTGTTAGTAGCTTATTGATCCCAGAATCTCATCAAGCACCTTCTTGAAGGATCCCAGGGTGTCAGCTTCAACAACATTACTGGGGAGTCAGTTCCAGACCCTCACAATTCTCTGTGTAAAAAAGTGCCTCCTATTTTCTGTTCTGAATGCCCCTTTATCTAATCTCCATTTGTGACCCCTGGTACTTGTTTCTTTTTTCAGGTCGAAAAAGTCCCCTGGGTCGACATTGTCAATACCTTTTAGAATTCTGAATGCTTGAACCAGATCACTGTGTAGTTTTATTTGTTCAAGACTGAATAGATTCAGTTCTTTTAGCCTGTCTGCATACGCCATGCCTTTTAAACCCGTGATAATTCTGGTCGCTCTTCTTTGCACTCTTTCTAGAGCAGCAATATCCTTTTTGTAACGAGGTGACCAGAACTGAACACAATATCCTAGGTGAGGTCTTACTAATGCATTGTAAAATTTTAACATTACTTCCCTTGATTCAAATTCAACACTTTTCACAATATATCTGAGCATCTTGTTGGCCTTTTTTTATAGCTTCCCCACATTGTCTAGATCAGGGGTGCACAATTCCGGTCCTGGAGGGCCGGTGTCCCTCCTGGCTTTTGTTCCAACCTTGCCCTAAATTACTTAATTGGACCAATTATTACCAATTATTGGTCTAATTAAGTAATTTAGAACACAGTTGGAACAAAAGCCAGGAGGGATCCGGCCCTCCAGGACCGGAATTGTGCACCCCTGGTCTAGATGAAGACATTTCGGAGTCAACATAAACTCCTAGGTCTTTTTCATAGATTCCTTGTTCAATTTCAGTATCTCCCATATGATATTTATAATGCACATTTTTATTGCCTGCGTGCAGTACCTTACACTTTTCTCTATTAAATTTAATTTGCTATGTGTCTTCCGAGTTCTGAATGCTGTCTAGATCATTTTGAACTTTGCTGCTGCAATAGTGTTTGCCACTCCTCCTATTTTTGTGTCGTCTGCAAATTTAACAAGTTTGCTTACTATACCAGAATCTAAATCATTAATGTAGATTAGGAATAGCAGAGGACCTAATACTGATCCCTGTGGTCCTGGAGCCTTAATGAGAAACAGACTTCCCAAAAACAACAAACTGCTTAGTATAAAAGATCTTGAAAGAAAGGGAAGAGGATCACAAGGAATGACAAATGAGCAATCATCAAATGGTATGATAAGAAGGAGATACTTCTTGCTTCTACTTGTGATTCAGTTGAGCCGCAGGTCAGTTGCCGTCGTTGGTCTAAAAAGGACAAACAGTACCTTGATGTCCCACAGCCCCAGACAGCTGCTGCCTACAACAAATCAATGTTTGGAGTCGATCACATATGTGCCTGAAACCTTGTAAGCTTTACATTAACCCCTGAAATACCCCAGTTACTTATTCAATTTGCGTTATTGGCCAACTTGCTATCTGTGCCATGTTATCCCACTGTTTTTGTACCAAATCCATACTGGCCCTGGATAAATACATATGGGGGCTGTAGAGGGGTTCCCCCTGTGAGAGAATCAACTTTGAAATAAGTGGCCCAGAGCAATTTTACCCTTGAATACCCCAGTTACTTATTCAATTTGTGTTGCATTTGCGGGCTGCGAATAAGAAGCTGGAATGTGAATAAGAAGCTGGCCGAATAAGAAGCCAACTTCAGCATCGTTACATAATCTATAATGTTTACAGTTTCAGTTGTGTCACCACTTTTCCTCTATAAACCCATGATCTCATCCCTTTAACCACATGCACACACTTCCGCCTGTCAAGACCTTCTTCCCCTTTCTCTTTTTTTAAATCTGAAAATATAACTAATGGAAAATCACAGAGACTCAATTGTTATTTTTATTTTATTTATGTTGTATTCTTTAGTTGACAAATGACGTTTAGTTGTAAATAAAAGGGTAACCAGACTACTTTTTCCAGTATTTACAGTAGCTTATTATTAAGGACAGGGGTGAAAAGTATTTAACATTTCTGTGACATCACCTTTTGATCTTCTGCTTGATTAATTCTAAGAATCTTCTAACTAAAAGTGGCTGAGTGGATTTGAAGAGAAGTGGAGTGCTGGCAGATATAGTGTTGATTAACAAATCCACAGAAAACTATGGATTTGTTAACGTAACCATAGTGAGTCAGAACAATTCACAGAAAAGTGAATACCATTTTATTATGCAACAATCATTAAAAAAATTAGTTAATTAGTATTAAACGTAACACTTAGAAAAGGACTTGCAATTTCAGTTTAGCATTTCATATTGTTTGGTAAAAGTAGGTAATTGAGAGGAACAGTAGTTCCTCACACAAATTAGAAAAACTTGTTTGAAACTAGAGATTGAGAGGCATGGTAGTTCCTCGTACAAGTTAGAAAAACTTGTTTGAAACTACCGAGTCTCTATACAGCTCAATGCGTTTTGCTGTTTTCACCATGTTGCAGCGGCAAAACTAAATCACTTAGAATTACCATCAGTACCAGTACCAAATGTCTGAAATTTTCTTACATCAAATGTGAAAAAAAAAACGTAAATACCTCTTATACACAACAAGATATAAGTCATCAAACTAAGGTAAAATTGTTATTCTCCTCCTCCTCCTCCTCCTTCTTCCGTTTACTTTTTAAGGGTGTGTAGCGACTTTTGAAACAGAAATGCTAAATAACTGGACATCTACCAGTCATGTGATTTCACATGTTGGTCAACGTCAAAATAAACCAGGGAACGCAAGCAGTTTGATATCCACACCATTTATATTAAACAATGTATTTATATTTTAATACAGCACATATCGCACAAAAAATAATAATATTTTTTTTTTAAATTACCGTTGTTTGAACTTGCAACATAACTCATGGAAGAGCACACGGCCTTAGCCCACTGTGCCACTGGGCTGTTGTTGAAATACATATATTTTTTTAAGCTTACATCCCATGCCTGACCAGCTTTTGCTGAAAACCTGAAGGCGCTGCTCGATTCTAGAAATGTTCTATTTCCTGCTTGAAAATATCCAGTTTCCTGTTTGTTTGGTAGATACCATAGAATGGAATTGTACACAAGAATGGCATGTAGCTTCCTTGTCTAAATCTCTGATCTCTAATAAATTGTAGTTCCTCGATTAATTAAAAATAAATAAAGGAATAATTTATTTGGTAGAAATGAATAAATTATTTTAACAAATGCATAGAGGTATAAATACATTTAGAAATAAATATTTTTAAATACATAAATGTAGAAATTAATACATGTTTATATTATAAATGTATAAATAAATTAATAAATAACAAGCTAGAAAACTACATGTCATATTAATTGATTTGGCTGGTGCATTTATCCACAGCAATTGACATTTATAAACCTATATAAAAAGTACATGTTTCATGTAAATATATATATATTGAGAGGAACGGTAGTTCCTCATACAAGTTAGAAAAACTTGTCGGAAACTGCCGAGATTTAGTTATACATAAAAAAAAAATAATAATAATATGCATGTCTGGCTGGTACTTGGATGGGAGACTGTCTGGCAATACCAAGTACTTGAAGTTTTACTTGTTTACAATAACAAATAGTAGATTAAACAGCAAAAATGAGCTGATTTACTTTTAATTTATTGATGCCAGCTCACCGCACTTGTCTTAAATAATTCCCACCTTGCTTTGCTCGCCTTAAAAAAAGATTCCCGAGTTGCTGGGCTCGCCGGGCCGGGACATTTCAATGTGATGATTTGAAGTCCATTTAGCATTTGTCACATATTTGAATTTGCATTTAGTTTGGTAGTAAATGTATCACATTTGCATTTGTATTAAGCAAATTCCCAAGAACATTGACATTGCCACTGGTCTCATCAATGGGGCATTATGGAAGCTTCAAGCTGTTTCCTACTATCTGGAAAACACAAGTATGGTCAAAACCATAACCATTAAATTTAACAATGGAGTCACCCATACCTTTCAACATTTACGCTCAAAGTTTGAAATCATGGATAGAGTCTACATTGTTCGAGAGCAGTTCCCAGTCATTGGTGCTCATGCAATCACCATTCACAAATGCCAGGGTATGACTCTAAAAACAGTTATGATGGATCTTGGTAACGCCATTTTCTCCTATGAACAAAGTTTCATTGCACTTTCCAGAGTTACTTCCTTAAGCGGTATCCACCTTATCAACTTTGACCCCACCTGCATGTCAAACTGCAGTTGAAGAGTACCATCGGCTCAGAGGGATTTATTGTCCGAAGTTGATAAGCTTGAAGGAGACTAACACGCACAAGGGACACAAGGTAAAAGATTATGTGCATTTCATTCAATGAGCCATCATTAATGTTCAGGAACAGCAAAAGCCTCAATCTTCTAAGAGAACACTTGCACTTACACATCCATTCAGAGGCTTGAGCAACCCCAATTTCACCTCATGCTATGCAAATGCAACATTGCAGTGCCTTCTTCATTTGCAACGGATTCATTAAAACACAATCAACAAGAGGCTATCAGGAGCTTTGTTCACAAATAGGATCACTTGCTATCCACTGTGTCTCTAACTACTGTGGATATTTGTCACTTCTTAGGAGAACCTTTAAATAGAGGTAAGCAGCAACATGTTGCAGAGTTTCTCACCAAATTGTCTGAAATTTGTCCTGAAGTATTTTGCATGGTTTCAGTCACAATAAGTCATGACATTCTATGTACTACATGCAACTACTGCTAATCAAACCGAGAGGTGTTGCATGTTTATCCTCTACATGTACCTGCTGGTACAGATTCCATGTGTTTGGAAGAACTCATTTATAGAAATGACAAATGATTCCTGGTAGCAAATGTAGGCAATGCAAAATTTCTCCAATCGTGAAACGTGAACTTATTCAATCAGCAGGAAGAATGATTACAGTTCAACTTATGCTTTGGGATACCAAACCAGACGGGACTGTTACAAAGTGACACAATGCTAAGTTCACTGCTGTGCAGAAGAGCACAATTACTGTGGACAACAGGAATTACCAATTAGCTTCCATTATCATACACCAAGGACAGGGTGTTACTTCAGGACACTATGTGTCTGTTCTTGTTGTGGGTGCTACTGGAAAATGGGTGCACTTATTGAAGTCAAACCATGGCCAAGAAATGCAAACAACATGTAAATGGCCTTTTATGAAGAGATCTAATGCTTTACAAATGCCTTACATTAGCTTCATAAGTTCAAAACACCATGTGACAGGGTGGCTGTGCGGTGACGTCAGGTCAGAAGCAGGAACTGAAAAACACTTACACCAAGGAAGTACTGCAGTTCAAAAAGACGCAGGGCGCCGTTTATTTAAATAACAAAAATAAATAAAAGGTTTAAACAAAAACACTGTGTTTTTAAATAAAACAAATCACAAACACAAAATAAACAAAACCCAGGTCAGGAAGAGCAACAGCCTTCACTGATCCTGTAGGTTTAATTTTAAGTAAGTTTCATTTCTCTGTTTCTCTCGCTCCTCTCGCTCTCTCCGCTCTTGCTCCTAATACACCCACCCCGAGGGTAGAGAGCTGCAGGCTTTTATGCAGGTGACCATCTCCTGATTTAGCAACAAATTAATCACTTAATTAATTCGGGAGATGGCCACCTTCTGCATGAGGTTTTTATAATAGTGGATGGGGCTTCCCATACACACTACCAAACAGTATGAAACAAAAACAAACAATAACACAACCCACGGCGTTTCGTCATCTTGTATACTTTTAAATAACAAATATAATAATAATAATAATAATAATAATAATAATAATAATAATAATAATAATAATAATAATAATAATACGACTAATACTAATAATAATAATAAACCACAAATACATAATAAACTGCACAGGGGCGGAGGGGGAAACCCTGTTCTAAAAATAAACAAAATCCATGTACAAGGCTCCTTGCCCTGTTACACACCACTATATCAAGGAGAATATGTTTTTTCCACCATTAAAATGTGTTAGTATACTACCCCTTAGCACTGACATGCATATGTACCTTTTGAACCATTCATAATATTGTAGTTTTGTACCTACGTAAATATCAATATATCAATACCTACCAAAATAGACATATTGTTTTCACCACTGATGCAACTATAAAGCCCGCTGCACACAGCCCGACTCAAGCCGTCCCGACTCATCTCATCTGAGTATGCACAGATTTTGCGATCAGTTGTGCTCAGTTTTGGTTTGACATCACAATTGAGTTTTTCCCGACTGGGTGTCGCACACTGCTAAGACTGAATTAGACGGACCACAACTAGATCCTGGTGATTACTATGTATGCATATTTAATTAATACTGACCTGTACACATTTTTGTATTAACTTAGCCCAACATAGCGACCCTCATATTATGCATGGCATCGTGTGCTGATTAGACGGCGGAGACAGCGCTGCGAGGCAACCATAAGCGCTTAGCCTATTAATTAATTGACCATTTACACCGTGCAAACGTTTCAGGCAGTGTTTGACTTTTTGTATAGCTTGTCTACTACACTTTAGCCTGTGGTAAATAAAATCCAACCTTGATTTTTTTATTTGACTTTTGCGGTTTTTTTCTCAGCGTGTTTTTTTTCTGGATCTGCAATGCCTGCCCCATCAACTGTCACTTCCCATACACTTACCTTGCATTCTCATTATCCCTTGCACTCATTGCCATTATTGGTTCATCATCTTCATTGTTGGAAATATACTGCTTCATGCTCTTTGAGGTATTCTTGTATGTATGGGCTAAATGTCTGTCCATGTGTGCCCTCATCTACCTGTGCCTTACCTACATGTTGTCCGTGTGTCTTCCCAAAGCATACTTGTCTGTGCCTGTGATGACGCCTTTCCCATTCCCTGTCTTCTCTCTGTAGTAGTGCTTGTAAGGATAACCAAGAACACTTCAGTCTGTGTTGAGCACTTTCCTTGGCACATGTGTCTCAGCATCTTTATTCTGGTTACAACCCAGCTGATCAGGGAATGAGCATTTCAATGTAAAGTGGAGCGATAAAAAAAAGAAGCCAAGTTAGAAGCAACAATTGTGTGAATGTTGGGCCCCAGTACCTTTCCAGTCGTGCCTATTTGCTTGATGCTTGACAAGGTTGCCCTAATTGCTTCTCCTAACTTGGGCTTTTGTGTTTGATGACATGGAATAACCAAAAAAACTGTAAAATCATAACTGAATAATGAATGACAGCAGGTATCTTAAAACCCCTAATAAACTAATCTATTTTGTAAATGGAAAAAGCTGTCATTCCACTTTTATTTTGTACATTCATTTATTTGTACAATACGATATTAGGGGTTTTAAAATTTCTGATAGTTATTATTATTTATTTCTTAGCAGACGCCCTTATCCAGGGCGACTTACAATTGCTACAAGAGATCACATTATACATTATTTCACATTATTTTATATACAGTTACCCATTTATACAGTTGGGTTTTTACTGGAGTAATCTAGGTAAAGTACCTTGCTCAAGGGTACAACAGCAGTGTCCCCCACTGGGGATTGAACCCACAACCCTTCGGTCAAGAGTCCAGAGCCCTAACCACTACTCCACACTGCTGCAGTTGTTTTGTCATCCGCTGTGCCAAAAGATCCAGCCCTGCCCCCTAGAATATGAGAAAGCCTCAAATGTAATGATATCGACAGTACAATACAGATATTTTATCATATTATTTGTGCCAACAGAGGGGGCTGTGGGACCAAGAATTGGTGACAGTAAGAAATAGTAACAATAAAAGGTTTTGCAGACTATTTTACTTCCTAAATGGAAATCTCTACTCCATAAGTGCTGTCTTGCAGAATGCAGAAGTCTGTCATTTTAAAACCCTCTTCGATCACTGTTTATTAATGTAATTATTAACTCTATGGGGTATGAGAAGTTGTCCTGCCAAAACATTATTATTTGTTTCTTAGCAGACGCCCTTATCACATTATTTTTACATACAATTACCCATTTATACAGTTGTTTTTTTACTGGAGCAATCTAGGTAAAGTACCTTGCTCAAGGGTACAGCAGCAATGTCCTCCACCTGGAATTGAACCCACAGCCCTCCGGTCAAAAGTCCAAAGCCCTAACCACTACTCCACACTGCTTCCCCACAAACATTATGAAGTATAAAACGTAACATGGTACAATTATACACACAGTGACTGAAGAGGATATAAAACATACTGGCACTAACACTTCAGCACAATAACCCATGTCAGAGAGCAAACATGATAATCACAGATCAGAAACTAGGGAAACTACAGTAGGTAATTCCACTGTTCCAACCAAAATCAAGTTGTTTCTGTATAAGATACATTTGGAACCAGTTACACTGTGTGTGTAAAAAAATTACTGAACCTCATCCCTTAAAGTACATTCACATTGCCCATCAGTTACAAATTTGAAAGTTTACTGGGGTATACCAGGGTAGAAAAAATCATTGTGCAAAAGTGCACAGTAGCATTACATGTTTATATGATAATTCAATAAACAATACCAGTAGAAAAGTAATGACTCTCACTCTCTTCATCTTGGCTCACAGCTGTCCTTCCGGGGCCAACAAGAATGACCTATTCCTTTAGGCGGAACCTATTCCTTTAGCCGGAGCATATCCAATGGAATCTGAATCAAGATTTTTTTGGGGGGTTTTTGTGCTATTTGCTTTTGTATTTATTATATTTTGGTTTTTGGTTTCATTTGCACTGTAAATGTTTATTACATTACTATTTACTTCCCACCTCAGCATAATTTTGTGTGCCATTTAAAATGTTTACAGTATCAAAAACATTAACCTCAAGATAAAACCATAATTAATTACTAACAATAATACATTTTTTTTATTAAAGCCAGCATAAAAATGATCCAAAGGGACTCTGTATAACTTTCTGTCGCTTTGCACTTTCTGACTCTTGTGTTTTCCTTCGATTTTCTTTTGCTAGCAAGAAATGTATCAAAAACCGAGAACATATACAACCAGCCGCTATTGCTGTTAATAAAAGGCAGCTGCAGTAATAAACAAAACCCGTCAAAGTATGAGTATTGTGATGACTGTGTATGTTTACCAGAGAATTCATACTTCTAAATGCAGAAACACTGTGCTTCGCTGATACACTGAGAAGCACAGAGCGCTCTCCAGGCACAATCGCCAGACACCTGCTTCACCTATATATCAGTATATATAACTTGTCTAAAAATATGCCCCAAAATATAGTATTGGTTATTGGAAACTTAATAATAATTTATTGAACAATGAAGAATTTACACAAATTATACAAAAACTAATAGATGAACATTGGGAACTGGCTACTAGTAGCAATGCTTTTGGGAAATATTGGAAATTATAAAAATTTAAAATTCAAAGTCCTGCAATTTCTTATGGAAAAGAACAAGCTAAAAAAAGAAAAATAAGGTAAAAAAAAATTAGAGACATTATTCGTTTTACAGACAAAAAAAACAACACTTCAGACACAAATTTGACAAAACTTTCAACATTACAAACTGAGTTAGATACATTTTTTGAAGAAAAAGCTAAAGGGGTGTTTATTCATTCTAGAAGGCAATGGATGGAAGAAAAAAATAGTAGATATTTTTTTTTAATCTGGAAAAGAGGAATTGTGAGGTAAATATGATCAAAAAACTTAACATTGGTGGTGTAATTTGTAAGATATGGGGAAGATTTCAGGATTTATATCAAATTTGTTTTTAAAAATTATACAACCCAAATATTCAGACAGTTAACATCAACCATATTTTGAGTTCGATAACTAATGCTAAAGTGATTATGGAAGAATTTAACATAAACTGTACAGAAGATTTAAATATACAATAAACCTCCAGGTAATGATGGTTTAACTACAGAATTTTATAAGACATTTTAAGATACTCTTACTAAGTTTTTATTTGCAACCTTCAAGGAAGCTATTGAAAAGGAGGACTTACCTGCATCGTTAAAATAAGGTCTGATGTTCATAGAGGTATTGGTCAAGGCTGCCCTATCTCCCCTTTTCTTTTTTTGTTGACTACCCAAATTCTTTCATTATTGGTAAATTAGAAAAATGTTCAAGAGATTGAGATATATGGTAAATAAATTAAGATATGCCAATTAGCAGATGGCACTACTGTATTTCTTAAAAATGAAAATGAATTTTCAAAGGCACTAGAAATAATTACTAAATTCTCTCAGATGTTGGGTTTAACCCCAAATATCAATGTGTCAGATATTAGCCTTGAAAAAAATGGGAAAAAGTGAAATTTGTAACATTCCTGTTAAAGAAATGATAACATACTTGAGTATAAGGTCACAAAAAATTTGAAAGACAGAAACGTTATAGAGGCTTCTAAGAAAAAATTTAATTCATGGTTGTCCAGAGATTTATGTCTTCAAGGTAGAGTCCTTAACAGCATTTTACGTAATCTCATCATTGGAAATCCACAAATCAGCTTGTACTGAATTTGATAAACTCCTCTATAACTTTATTTGGAAAAACAAAACACACAAGTAAGGCCCTGTGAAAATCACAGAAGTTTTCTTTAAAATTTACATCAAAATTAATGTCAATGTTATTAAAGCACTTTACAATAGCTTGTGAAACGGTGTTGTAATTAACAGCCTGTAGGTAAAGTGTATCTGCAAGGACAGATTTCAGTTCTAGTACATCAGATGCATGTTCACCATTTAGGTCTTGTAAAACAAATACAATGTGTAACCCATACTGATCTTGGGCATCAGTTGACTCGTCAGTGTGAGGGAGGTCTAAATGTTTTAGATTTAACAATGTTTAATCAAATAATAAAGATAAATTGGATTAAAAGGTACCTACAAAATCCAAGTAGTATTTGGAATATTACACCAAACTGTATTTTCCAACAGTTAGGCCTCTGGTTTTTACGGCAGTGGCCCTATGATATGGGAAAACTTCCATTTAAACCTGTAAAGCTTCACAAACAGGCACTTTTGTTTTGGTCACTTCTCTATTAAGATATTTTTTCTCCTCATAGATGTTTTTTAAGGAATAACAAATATATTAAATACAAAAACTGTTCCTAGAGCAATGGTATAATAGTAATATTCTATTGGTAAGTCAATTAATTAATTCAGATGGTCAATTATACACATACCCAGAGTTTTTAAATACATATTTAATCCAATTCTCACCAAAAGACTATGCTATTGTATTTGATGCAATTCCAAATGGTATTTTAACTTTCTTAAAAGGCAACATAAATACTGTTACAGAGGATGTATCCCTGGCCAACTATGAAAATGTAATAGTGAATGGGATTTCTGTTTTAGATAAGAAGTTTAATAACTGTTTTATTAGAGACCTTTGTAACAGAAAGGTAATACTAGCAGCTATATCTCGGTGGTTTTCTCAATATAATGTTAAATGGAATAAGGTTTGGACTACTCCTTATAAGTATGTATTAACAAACAAGACTAAAGAAGTATCATACAGAATTGTTCATAAGTATTACCCCTGTAACAGTCTTTCAGCTAAATGTATTCCAGATATAGAGGACAGTTGTGTTTTTTGTTTAACTGTAAAGGAATCTATTGAACATTTATTTATTAACTGCACATATACTAGAGTATTCTGGACTGACATACATATCTTCTTGAGTTAAAAATAGAAGGTGGTGATATACTTTATTATAATGATTCCAGTGTGAATGAAGAGGAATTACAATATAAATTGAACCTTTGATCATTTTAGGAACTTTCATATTTATAAAATGAAATTTTCAGGGAAAAAAACAAACTTTATTGTATTTAATCTGGAAATAAAAATATATATATATAACTACTTTAATGGGCATAAAAAAGTAATAAAAACTGTATCGTTATAAAACATTATAATTTGATTTACTGTGCCTTGCATAAGTATTCACCCCCCTTGGACTTTTCCACATTTTGTAGTGTTACAACCTGGAATTAAAATGGATTTAATTAGGATTTTTTGTCACTGATCTACACAAAATAGTCCATAATGTCGAAGTGAGGAAAAAAATCTACATATTTTTCAAAATTATTTACAAATAAAAAACTGAAAAGTCCTCATTGCATAAGTATTCACCCCCTTTGCTGTGACACCCCTAAATAAGCTCTGGTGCAACCAATTGCCTTCAGACGTCACATAATTAGTTGAATGGAGTCCACCTGTGTACAATTAAAGTGTCACATGATCTCAGATTAAATATACCTGTTTCTGGAAGGCCCCATAGTTTGTTAGAGAGCATATCTAAACAAACAGAATCATGAAGACCAAGGAGCTATCAAAACAAGTCCAGGATAAAGTTCTGGATGAGCACCAATCAGGGTTGGGTTATAAAAAAATATCCCAAACTTTGAACATCCCCCGGAGCACCGTTAAATCCATTATTAAAAAATGGAAAGAATATGGCACAACCACGACTCTGCCTAGAGAAGGCCGTCCACCAAAAGTGACCAGGTGTGGCAATGTGCTCCGCCCCTGTGTGCATTTCTGTGTTGTATGTTGCGTGTGGTGTGTTCATGTTGGTGTATAGAGATGGTACACGGGATATAAACGGGTCTGTGTGATTTAAATTGTATAATTGTATTTAGGCACGGGATTGCACATCACTGCACGTGCATTTAAAGTATAGTATGTGAGCACGGGGTTGCACAGAATTAATTCACGTGCTGGGATTCAAGTGAATAATTAATTAGTAATTGAATCCCAGCACAAGCACAGTATATATAGATAGATGCACATTTCTTTCACTCGGGGTTGGGTGTTCAGGGTGAAAGAACAGGAGAGAGAGAGAAGGTAAAGAGAATAATAATAATAATAATAATAATAATAAGTGTTTCTCACCGTGTTTGTTCGACCCTGTTTGTTCGTGTTTGTCCGTTTTGTTTGTCTCTTTATTTTGGCATGAAGTTCAGTGTCCTGTTTTGTGTTGCAACCTTTTTATTTTCTGTTCTGTCTGTTTAATTATTAAATGCGGAGCGCGATCACGCGCTCAGCTTCATCAAAACCCCAAGTCTCTGTGTGTTACTTCCTGTTTCTGGTCTGACGTCACCCACTGCAGCCGTCTTTGTGACACCAGGTAAGGAGGGCATTAGTCAGAGAAGCAACCAAGAGGCCAATGGTAACTCTGAAGGAGCTGGAGAGAGCCACAGCTGAGATGGGAGAAACCGTCCATGGGACAACTATAACCTGGACGCTCCACAAAGCTGGGCTTTATGGAAGAGTGGCGAGAAGAAAGCCATTACTGAAAAAAACCCATATTAAATCCCATTTGGATTTTGCCAAAAGACATGTGGGAGACACAGCAAACATGTGGAAAAAGGTTCTCTGGTCTGATGAGACCAAAATTGAACTTTTTGGCCTTACTGCAAAACGCTATGTGTGGCGCAAAGCCAACACTGCTCATCACCCTGAGAACACCATCCCCACGGTGAAGCATGGTGGTGGCAGCATCATGTTATGGGGATGCTTTTCATCAGCAGGGACTGGGAAACTGGTCAGGATTGAGTGCAAGATGGATGGAGCCAAATACAGGGAAATTCTAGAGGAAAACCTGTTTCAGTCTGCAAAAGACCTGGGACTGGAGCGGAGGTTCACCTTCCAGCAGGACAATGACTCTAAACACACAGCCAAAGCTACACTGGAGTGGTTTAAAAACAAGAACCCGAATGTCTTAGAATGGCCCAGTCAAAGCAATTTTGCCAAGAAGAATGGGCAAAAATTACAGGATCCAGATGTGCAAAGCTGGTAGAGACTTATCCAAAAAGACTCACAGCTGTAATTGCTGCCAAAGGTGCTTCTACCAAGTATTGACTCAGGGGGGTGAATACTTATGCAACCAACAAATGTCTTTTTTTTGTTTAATTAACTTTTGTGTCACAATAAAAAATATTTTGCACCTTCAAAGTGTTAAGTATGTTGTGTAAATCAAATGGTAAAAATCCCAATTAAATCAATTTTAATTCCAGGTTGTAACACTACAAAATGTGGAAAAGTCCAAGGGGGGTGAATACTTATGCAAGGCACTGTAAGTGAGGCAACCCATGCTTATTTTTTAAATAATGTTCATTTTTGTAAGTTGTCTTAAGGATGGAACTTGGGCTTGTTTTTGTTTTGTGTGGGTGGCATCAGTCACTTTGTACATGCTTCCTTCACATGTTGTATTGTGTAATTGTAAATAAAAAAATAATAATAATAAAAAACTATATATCAGAGTGGAAATCCACGTAATCGAAACCGCGCATGCGTACAGGTGGAAAATGTGGACGTGAAAGATTCTGTGGGGTTTTTTGTTTTTTTTCATTAGCGGTTAACTTTGAGCTGCTAAACAAAGATTAAATAAGTATACATCGTGGTTTAGAGAATATATAACACCGTTAAAAAAAATTCAAGATCATTATTTTCTCTTACTTTTATTTTTATTTGTGCATTTCTGAGTCGTCCTTCGTATCTTCTATGACCCGAAGTACCCCCAGGGGTATGCATAAATCACTGCAAAAAAACCCATAACAAGTGCTCTGGCTTTTCTGTTCTATACCACATCATGGATCATTATTGCTGTGTTACCTGTTTGACAATGTGGTCAATAATCCTTACGCTATCAGTGTACTAGAGCGGACATTTTGAACTTGGCAACTCCAACTTGGCATGAGAACAGGACATGTCTGTGTTTTTTTCTGTTAGTTGTTTTTTTATATTGGAATTTAAAATGTTTGTAACTGTTTGAGTGTTTTTTTTATTATTAATAATAAGTTGCATGTACAATTTGTTTATGGAATTCAGAAGTGTTTGCTTCTACAGTACATCATGGACTTGGACTTGGCCATTGTATTGGTTCCCTATTATATTGATACAGTGTTTGCATGAAGTCTGTTGTTACAACAAAAGTAAGGCACTTATTTTTATAAGTGTGATTGCCTTGGGATGTATTTATTTCTTTATTAAAACAATAGATAAATATAGGATGGAAATCTGTGCAATTAATTCATTCCTGAATATTGACTTTTGCTGTCTAGCAGGGTTAGGGTGGAACAAGGCTAGGATTACATTTTACTTATGGCACTGTTAACCCATATAGATACTTTAAAGAGGCACCCAATAACAAAATAAACAAAGTTTTAGCAGCATAACATAATTGCAATTCCCTATAGCACAGTTTTGGTGCCTCTTTAAATCTGCTAATGGCTATGCATTCATTTTAAATTGACCCCAGTCTTGAGCTCCGATTTCCAAGACTTAAGTGTTTTTTTTAAGTAGATGTACTCAGTTTTATCAATTTAAAAAGTATAAACCAGCTAAACCTGCTGGTTTTGAATTTCAACGTAAATGCCATGTTGTTTTGCTCAGTAAAGTTCTGTTATTTAAGTACATGTGCAAAAATTAAGCAGTAAAGAACACTCAGGTGTTCATTGCGTGCAATTTGAGGATTGCAAAAAGGATTGTTGAAGCCATTAAGTTTTCGTTTATGGAGTAATATGGGTCTACTGCAGCAGATGAGCAAGACACTGACAGTAGTTCAGGAGATATGCTTTATGTAGCTTGCTGCACATCGTTCCCCATTCACCTTTACCCGTTGTGCTAATCAGAGCACAGCATATCTCCTCATTCTGATTGAATGTGATTGGATTATTTTAGTTCCAGAGTTCCTCGGAGGTTTGGAAAATCCATGTCTAATGTCTAAAGTATCTTTGTTGCAAGAGTTCTACCTGTCTTAGTTTCTTACAGTTTTAACTCAACATGTGTTACATAATGCATCTGCACTCACATGTGAATGGCCTGCTGATGGTAACCTCAGAAGAATACTAAGCACCAGCCTGTGAGTTACACAACCAAAGCTGTGCGTCTGTGTGAGCTGATCACATGATCAGAATGCTTACTGTGGTACTCAGATGTGTGAGGAAGTTGAAGACTTTCAGAGGAGACTGCCAGACGTCAAGGAGAACGATGAATGCTCTCTTCATCCTTCTTTACACGCACTTCGCCGGTGAGTTCCCTTGCAAATTTTTGGTTTTATCAAATAGGGACTTCTACCGGCTATTTTTAAAATAATCCAACACTTGTCACTGGAAAGGTTTAATAAATGAACTTTATATAATTCACCAAAACAGACTTTTAGAGAACTAAGAGAATAAAGAGACCTTGTATTAAATTCCTGATTTTTATTTTTAATTTCAAGTTGTGTAGGTGTTTTTTCTCGTTGCAAAGAAAAAATGGTGCAAATGACACTTTGGAGTCTTTAACTAAATAACTCCACAAAATAATATTGTATACAGTAGGGCTGTCTTTTTTAACTTTTAATGACCAGTGAAAAGGTAGATAGATAGATAGATAGATAGATAGATAGATTGATTTCAGTATTTTGATAACATGTTTTTTTTGTTTCTTATTTTATTAGAGAAATTGATATAATTACAAATTTCAGTTTTGTACAACTTTTACCATTGCATCTATGTTTGAGTGTTTGAGGTTATAGATGAAAGCAGTCACTGTGCTTTACTACTTTTACCCACCCCCAAAAAAGAGACCATTGTGGCTAAGTTCATATGCCCCCTTTAAGAATGTATTATTTATGTGAGGATCTCACTACAGATAGAGCAATGCTGAGTATATTGATGACTGGAATGTTAAAGGGAAGGTTGTGCAAGTCGTGGTGTTCACTATGCTCTCCTATCCTCCCACACAGGATGCCTCGCTGATGATATCTCTCTGGCTGAAATGACTGGTAAGAAATGGCTCTTTTATTCCACTCTGCTGTCTGACAGATTGCTATTTGTTATTGCTATTTAAATTGTTGCTGTGTGCCCTCTCTAACCAAGAATATCCGTTAGAGTGACCTGACCAAGTGGCAGAAGCCTTGCCCTTGCATATCTCATAAATACCGTACCACAAAATGCTAAGTCATATGAATTAAAATTGAATCCATATAAATCATTATTCTTCCACATTCACTCCTTTTTTGAATCTACGCAAGTTAATGGATTTCATGCTGACTTATTTTAAACAATAGGCCTTATAGAACAAAATACTGTTGTCTTTCAAACTCGTCATCCAACTAAATTGAAAATAAATGAAACCCTGGTATACTGCCCTGGTTAGAAGTACTGGGAACACTACATATAAAAGACAAGTAAAAGTACAGTGTGAGTGTATTTCTGTGTTTGCTGCAGGTTCCCATGCAGACAGCTGGTCCATGAAGGTCCCCTCTGAGGTGACTGCTCTGGTCGGCCACTCTGTGGTCCTGCCCTGTACTTTTACCCATCCCTACCGACACCACCATGGGACCATCTTGGTCACCTGGAGACTGGGACGGACCTTCAATGGCACTGTGGTGTTCCAGTGCAGCAGCCACAATTCCTCAGACGGCTGCGAGCCGCTCCTGAACCAGGGCCATCGCTACCAGCTCGTGGGGAACCCCCGGGCTCGCGACTTGTCTCTGCGGCTTGACAACGTCACCTTCCAGGATGCCAACAAGTACTTCTGCCGTGTGGAGCTCTCAGGACCCCTGGGTGCCAAGTTTGAGAACAAGATGGGCATCCAGCTTCTAGTGGCAGGTACAGATAACAGGGAGGGGTTGGGAATTGATTTAACCCTGTGGAGCGGCTGCTTCGAAATGAGTCAGTAGACAAAGTGAATCAGCACTTGCTGATAATCTCTTCCAGAGACATACCAATGGTCACAGTGGTTTTATTTCTGGGATTTTTTTTTACTCATCTATAGTTATGACTGTGACTCAGATTCCATTGCTCTTCCTGAAAGCTGAAGAAATAATTTTATAAGTCACTCAAAAACAAGTAGGCAACCCACAGTAGCTGTATCCTGAATACAACAATAACTCAAACTGTTGTCTTATCTGAAAAAACCAGTGCACACACATACCGAGCGTACACGAAAGCTTACATTACAGAGTTAAAAAATCTGCAGTTTATCTGATTATATCCAAATTCAATTTGAAGGGCCTCTGGGAGGCTGCAGTGGTGGTACATGATGAGTCTGGAGAAGATGTAAAGAGACGGACAGAAATACAGATTTAATCCATAGATAAAGGCTCACACTGTGCATGAGCACCCTAAAAACGTTTCTACAAAATATTGTTTGTTTGCTGTATAGCAGTGCATTTTGTATGACTGTTTGTTTAAACACACTTGGAACTGTATTGCATCTTTGTGGTCGTTATGTCATTGACCCAGTTGCGGACCGTACTTCTCATTGACCCAGTTGGATGTACTGTACTCCAACCACAGACCATCATTGCGATAGACGGGCCAGTGCAATATTACATGTCCTAATAAAGTGGCCAGCGACTGTAAAATAGGAGCACATCCATACCTTAAACAATCTTAAAATGTGAGTTAAACTAAAGAAACTTCTTTAGTTTCCCTCTTCTAACAGGAGGGCTCTGCAGGGCTCTGCATTGCAATATACAGTCCTGATTGTGAATGTTGTTTGCAGCCCCAGCGCAGATCGTGGATCTGTCTGTGTTGGGTGGGGGTGCAGCTGAGTACAGTGCGCTGTGTAGGGCTGAGGGAGAGCCCCTTCCCAGCATCTCCTGGACCGGGCCCCATGGAGACCAGCTGGAGGAGGCAGGCCCACCCCAGCTGACCTTGAGGCAGCATCAGACTACTCGAAGGCTCCAGAACCTGAGCCAGGACGGGCGATACACCTGTATGGCCAGCAATGCCTACGGGAGTGACCGTGCCACTGTCTACCTGGTCCACCACACGCATGGGGGGGGCTCCTCTGCTCTGCTGCTCATGTGGATCTCTCTGGGAGTCAAGTTTGTTATCTTCCTTCTGCTCCTGGGGGCCCTCGTCTGGCTTCAGAGTAGAGGTGGGTCTCTGATATCACAACTTTAAAACAAATTTTCTGTTGCACATGAAGCTGTTGTGGTGGTTTGTTTTTCATTAGTCTAGCTTTACATCATGCCACCAGACAATGGGAAATGTGTATTTCATTAAATATTTTTAATTTCATATATATATATATATATATACAGTGCCTTACAAAAGTATTCAGACCCCTGACCAATGATCCTTCAACAGTGGGGTTTTTATCCAGAAAATGTGACAGCAACTTTAATGGTTCACAGGTGGAGGCCAATGGTAAGGTAATTGTGTCCTCATTAGGGCAATTTCTTTCATCGGTGTAAACTGGGAGCTTCCACAGCACAGGGGTTGAATACTTATGCAAGCAAGATATTTCAGTTTTTTATTTTTATTAAAAATATTTCCCAACATAAAACCAATGTCACCTTACAATAATTGATTTTGAGTTTCAGTGTTTTAAAATAAAATGTCAAACAGAACGAAATTTCAATGTACCATTTGTAAGTCAGTAATATGAGAGAATTGGTCAGGGGTCTGAATACTTTTGCAAGGCACTGTATATATATGAATTAACCGTATTGCAGTACAGGAGTTCTCCAAAAAAAACATTTGTCGAAAAGTTTGTATCATAATCTTCAATTAGGTGCTGACAAGCAGAATAAACATACATCCAATTTCTTGCATATGCAAAGAACAAATTTAAAGCGCACACAAAATATTAATATTAAATAGATTCTTTATAATATTTTTTAAAAGATAAAGTCTTTAAAAAGATAAAAATCTACAGGTTTCGGCACAAATGTGCCTTCATCAGCTTCATCACCTGGTAGATTGCTATGTCTTTTTAAAAATATGATAAAGAATCTATTTAATATTAATATTTTGTGTGCGCTATAAATGTGTTCTGTGCCCAGGCAGTAATTCCAGGTATCATATCCTGGCAGTTTTAATGTTGTTGTAATCCTGCATTTTGTTTATTTTCAGATAACACTAAACATGAAGGTTCAATCAGGTATGTATTTGGTAATCTTTTTAATCTTTGACTGGGAAGCAGTATGGTTTAGTGGTTAGAGCTGAGAAACTGAGACATTGTGGTTAGAGCTGAGAGACCTGGAGAGCAGTGTGGTCTAAAAAGTTTTTGGCTATTGTATCATTTTGAACCCTTTCACTGTACACTATATATTGTGTAACTCCCTTTTTTTTCCAGGTTGCAACAGTCTTCCAGCTATGAGAATATATAGACACCAATGGACTACCTTTACTGAAGTACAAATACATTGACACACTGCCTGTTACACAGCATTTAGGAACCTGGCATCCAGTTTAGTTTGATTGACCACACTGCATAGAGCTATATGATTTCTTTCAAATGTTTTCAATGAAAAAGTCACCAGCTGCACCAAAGATCAGAAATATTTCTGCTAAGGTTAGCTCTGTCCAGTACAAGATGGGGACATTTCTAGTGTCTGCTGTTATGTATGCTTATATTTTGTTAGATAATTCACTGATGGTGAAAATAGAACGTCTTTAAAAGGTGGACATAAAAACTAAATATTCTACAATTTTGCATTTACTGTTTTTCAAGCATTTAAATATGTAGGAACATTTGTTGTATAAAAACTGCAGAGAAAATTATCAGTTGTGAATGTGACAATGCTATTTTTTCCTGCTTTTAATAAATATTATGTTTAATCATTAAACATGTTGAAATATCTATTTTAAGACCGTGAAATAAGCCATTTGTACTGTGAAATAAATACAGCCCTAAAAATAAAAGATATAAAATCCACCATAGCCATGGTTGTGCTAAATAGAAATGTTATTGAAGTAATCATGTTTTGCCTACTGTACTTCACTTACTGTAATGAGCATGTTCTGTGAGAATATATGGGGATCATGTACATTTGTTGTATGATAGTATGTGACAGGTAGTTGCTGCTGGTAGGTTCTTGCTTACTTGTAAAATTTTAATAAAGCAAGTGTAATGTAGTGTTTGTTATTCTGTAGTGTTTGCAAATGCTGTTGGCTGTGCATTTGGTACCTGGATGGTTATTGTTCTTCATCAGGTCACCTAGAAGGACACCTTTGCAAAGGAGCTTACAGTGCAGTTGAAGTTTCTCGATTGATGCATAAATAAACAGAAACACATTGATAAGCAACTATCATCATCAAGTGTGTTTAAAACCTTACACTTTACTTCTTGGTATTCCAACCTCAACTGATAAATGACTAATGAGCAAGTCATGATCATGTGAAAAAACTTGCGTCTGAAATCCCACTAAAGCTAACTAATAAAAATCAAACAAGGAACAGCTCTAGATGATTAAAACGGTTCTGTATCTGCTTGACTAGACTTCATTTTATGAAATTATTATTGATCAAGAAATTAAGTTGTAGGCTTGCACTTACAATGAAGGAGAATTAATATATAATAGATTGAATAAAGGAAGGTTTTAAGAAAACAGATAAATATCTTAGCTGGTATCCCTGACCATTAGTGTCCACAGCCATACTCAAGTTACGCACTGCGCATACCTTTGATTTGCAAAATTTCGTTTTCATAAGTGTGGACTCACATGCAGCGGTCCAGATAAGCTGCTTATCTGCATTAAAAAATCCCAAATACGCAATCAATTTTGCTGCACATGTTGTCTGCCTCCCCTAAAATATCCACTAACAACTACATCTCCCAGAATACAATGTCTTCAGTTACTAAGAATCTGTACACAATTAAAACCCGCCCAACAAAACATTATCCAGTCTCTGGCTAGTCCTGTTGTCTTTGCAGCCAATCACAATAAGAATAAGAAAAATTTGAAGATACACAGGTTGAAGCGTAAACACCCCAGTCCAGATGGATCCATCGCCATATTAATGCATTTCCTTATTGTATTTGTCTGTATGACTTTATATTAAAGTTTAAGAATTTTATGTTAAAATAGAAGTTTCTGTGCTTATCTTCAAAGTTGTATTGGCTGTAATCAATAAAGTGAATAAGAATAGCTGTTGTCTCTGATTTTATTTTAATACTAAATTTTTGTACAGTAGTTAAAATTAACATTGCAGTTAAAATGGAAGGCTGATTTTTAATGCCTACTCAATTGACTCAGATGCCTGTCACGCACTGCCTGGGAATGACTGTTCATCACCACCCGGGGATGCGTGTCCCGCACTGCATGGGGATGACTGTTCGTCACCGCCCGGGGATGCGTGTCCCGCACTGCCTGGGGATGACTGTTCGTCACCGCCCGGGGATGCGTGTCCCGTACTGCTTGGGGATGACTGTTCGTCACCGCCCGGGGATGCGTGTCCCGCACTGCCTGGGGATGACTGTTCGTCACCGCCCGGGGATGCGTGTCCCGTACTGCTTGGGGATGACTGTTCGTCACCGCCCGGGGATGCGTGTCCCGTACTGCTTGGGGATGACTGTTCGTCACCGCCCGGGGATGCGTGTCCCGTACTGCTTGGGGATGACTGTTCGTCACCGCCCGGGGATGCGTGTCCCGCACTGCCTGGGGATGACTGTTCGTCACCGCCCGGGGATGCGTGTCCCGTACTGCTTGGGGATGACTGTTCGTCACTGCCCGGAGGTCTTTTAGTGCTGGAGTAGCCAGCATTTCCTCTGCCAGGATTGCCTTTGCTGGAGGAGCCAGCCTTACCTCTCTCAGCATTTCTGCTGACAGCATTGCCACTAGCAGCGTTTCCGCTGCCAGGATAACATTGCGGTTGTTACTGGAGGAGGGCCTCACAATGTGAGGGCCCATGGGCCCATTAATAACCACAGTCAGGGGCCAAGACCTGGACTGAGACTTTTAGGCCTTTGAGGCATTTAAAATGTATGTATGTCTGTGTGCACAGGTGTTTTAAGTCGGTAGGGAAGGATTAATTGCCTTCCCTGCCAAATCAGTTCACATGCAGAATGTGCCTGGGAGAGAAGACAGTAAGATAAACGAAAGATTAACAGTTGCTACTCGTGCTGGATTTGGACCAGCACGATACTTGTTTGTTCAGTGTTTATTTGCAAACTACAAACCACTTTGCCACAAATGTACATGCGCTTCATACCTTACAGAACTGTGTGTGTCTCTTCCTGGTCTGACCACAAAACCTATTCGTGTCACACCCCCTATAAATAAAATTTAAGGTCAAATCAAAATGTGCAACAAAAGAAATGCATATGTATAAAAAACATGGTTTCTTATAGGAAGCTATATATATATATATATATATATATATATATATATATATATATATATATATACACACACACATGCTCAAATTTGTTGGTACCCCTCCACAAAAAACGAAGAATGCACAATTTTCTCTGAAATAACTTGAAACTGACAAAAGTAATTGGCATCCACCATTGTTTATTCCATATTTAATAGAAATCAGACTTTGCTTTTGATTTTTTATTCAACATAATATTGTAAATAAGAAAACAAATGAAAATGGCATGGACAAAAATGATGGGACCGATAACCTAATATTTTGTTGCACAACCTTTAGAGGCAATCACTGCAATCAAACGTTTTCTGTAACTCTCAATGAGACTTCTGCACCTGTTAACAGGTAGTTTGGCCCACTCTTCCTGAGCAAACTGCTCCAGCTGTCTCAGGTTTGATGGGTGCCTTCTCCAGACTGCAAGTTTCAGCTCTTTCCATAGATGTTCGATAGGATTCAGATCAGGACTCATGCTTTTAGCTGTGTGTTTTGGGTCATTATCCTGTTGGAGGACCCATGACCTGCGACTGAGACAGAGCTTTCTGACACTGGGCAGTACGTTTCGCTCCAGAATGCCTTGATAGTCTTGAGATTTCATTGTGCCCTGCACAGATTCTAGGCACCCTGTGCCAGGCGCAGCAAAGCAGCCCCAAAACATAACCGAGCCTCCTCCATGTTTCACTGTAGGTATGGTGTTCTTTTCTTTGAAAGCTTCATTTTTTCGTCTGTGAACATAGAGCTGATGTGACTTGCCAAAAAGCTCCAGTTTTGACATCTGTCCAAAGGACATTCTCCCAGAAGGATTGTGGCTTGTCAATATGCATTTTAGCAAATTCCAGTCTGGCTTTTTTATGTTTTTCTGTCAAAAGTGGAGTCCTCCTGGGTCTTCTTCCATGGAGCCCACTTTCGCTCAAAAAGCGACGGATGGTGCGATCAGAAACTGACGTACCTTCACCTTGGAGTTCAGCTTGTATCTCTTTGGCAGTTATCCTTGGTTCTTTTTCTACCATTCGCACTATCCTTCTGTTCAATCTGGGGTCGATTTTCCTCTTGCGGCTGCGCGCAGGGAGGTTGGCTACAGTTCCATGGACCTTAAATTGCTTAATAATATTTGCAACTGTTGTCACAGGAACATCAAGCTGCTTGGAGATGGTCTTGTAGCCTTTACCTTTACCATGCTTGTCTATTATTTTCTTTCTGATCTCCTCAGACAACTCTCTCCTTTGCTTTCTCTGGTCCATGTTCAGTGTGGTGCACACAATGATACCAAACAGCACAGTGACTACTTTTCTCCATTTAAATAGGCTGAATGACTGATTACAAGATTGGAGACATGTGTGATACTAATTAAAGAAACTAATTAGTTTGAAATATCACTATAATCCAATTATTTATTATCTTTTCTAAGGGGTACCAACAAATGTGTCCAGGCCATTTTAGAATATCTTTGTAGAATAAGCAATAATTCATCTCTTTTCACAGCTTCTTTGCTTTATTCTATGACATACCAAAGGCATGCAAGTATACATGATAAAATAGCTTTTAATTTCATCACTTTTCAGGAGGAATGAAGCATTATTTCAATGAGCTGTAAGGGTACCAACAAATTTGAGCACGTCTGTATATACAGTCTTTTGCGGTTATATATATATAATAAAGTCCAGTTTAAGGTCATTATCAATGGTCTTGCTTTTGTAGCTTCCATCGTTAATGTACACCGTGTTTTGCTGCTCATTTGTAACAACATGGACATAACCAAATCCATCCCTAGTTCAAACTGCAGGCACATTGAAAACCTTCCCCAGTGCTGTAACAGGAGGTAGCTGCTCAAATGACTGGTTTCATTTTGCCAATTGAAATGCTGTACAGAATAAAACAATCCTAGAACTGATTGCATTGGTGAATTGGAGATGTGGTTGAGGACTCAGTCAACAAAATGTATTCAAATCAAAATAACTCGGTGCTCCAACTAAACAAAATCTATCAAGTCCAGTCTCACAGCTATCAAAGAAAGGACATGGATTTTCATTTTACAGGCTAAATAATCACATAGGAGCCATTCCAGATCTCCCCCTACCCCTCTCACTACAGGCAAATCTGGTGCCGGGCTACGAATGTAGCAGCAGCGGCAACACATGATGAGCTACAAGTGCTATCTGCGGATACACCCCCCCACCAGTATACGCTACAGTTCATAAACTTCACACACAAAAGTAGTAGTTTCTCAAAACCCCCTACCGCCGCTCCTACTTCACAGCCCGGCATCCATGCTCACACGAACTGCTTGTTATCCTGAACATCCTCCCAGCTCTCCCCTCGTTCTTCTTAAGGAACCTTTATAAAGTATTCAGCTACAATCAATTGGACTAATTAATCAATTATTGTTATTTTATTATTTATTTCTTAGCTGACGCCCTTATCCAGAGCGACTTACAATTGTTACAAGATATCACATTATTTTTACATTAATATTACCTTGAATGTTGTACCTATCATGGCAGTCAATATTACATAAATGAGTTAACATAGATGTTGTTTACATACTATTATTCTATAAATAATAACGTATCCTTCACACTGCAAAATATTAGTATACAATATCAAAAGGTAAATAGACAACAGGCAATAGAACATTATAAAACAATTGTGTTAAATATTTATAACCAATGAGTTATTTATTATTTTAGACCTTGAACAACAGTGGTTGTTGTATTGAGTGCTTTAAAACCCATTCCATTTGTCTTAAACAAATCAGTGAAAGTGCAGTCACTTATTTACATGATAGAAATGTGAAAATAATAGGATTTGCATGTACATGCAAATAACCAGCTTCACTATTCTGGCATAATGATATATCTTAGAACAGTGGTTCCCAACCAGTGGTCCGCGAGTAAACTCCAGGTGGAAGGCAAATAGTTGAGCAATTCTTGCAAAAAAACAATTTCTACAGAATCACACGTTGTTCTACTACAATATAAGAACATAAGAAAGTTTACAAACGAGAGGAGGCCATGCGGCCCATCTTGCTCGTTTGGTTGTTAGTAGCTTACTGATCCCAGAATCTCATCAAGCAGCTTCTTGAAGGATCCCAGGGTGTCAGCTTCAACAACATTACTGGGGAGTTGGTTCCAGATTCCCCATGATTCTCTGTGTAAAAAAGTGCTTCCTATTTTCTGTTCTGAATGCCCCTTTATTTAATCTCCATTTTTGACCCCTGGCCCTTGTTTCTTTTTTCAGGTTGAAAAAGTCCCTTGGGTTGACATTGTTTATACCTTTTAGGATTTTGAATGCTTGAATCAGATCACCGCATAGTCTTCTTTGTTCAAGACTGAATAGATTAGATTATTTTAGCCTGTCTGCATACGACATGCCTTTTAAACCCGGGATAATTCTGGTTGCTCTTCTTTGCACTCTTTCTAGAGCAGCAATATCCTTTTTGTAACGAGGTGACCAGAACTGAACACAATATTCTAGGTGAGGTCTTACTAATGCATTGTAAAGTTTTAACATTATTTTCCTTGATTTAAATTCAACACTTTTCACAATATATCCGAGCATCTTGTTGGCCTTTTTTATAGCTTCCCCACATTGTCTAGAATATGTATTACTAATCAACACAAACAGTTTTAACCACATCATATATAATTATAAGATATGCATGTAGTCAACATTTCCCCCCTTTAAAACATTAAAACCACAGTTTTAGTACTTTTCATTTTCAATAATATAAAACGTGCTACAGTGTTGCCAGGGATAGGCATATCCCTATTTCCATATATCAAGTTTTTAGAGAAGTTAGGTGCATATAGTAACAGAAGTTAATGTGAAACAAAAATAGGCTATATTTGTTGCTTGAGGCTGTGTGGTCCAGTGGTTAAAGAAAAGGGCTTGTAGCCAGGAGGTCCCCGGTTCAAATCCCACCTCAGCCACTGACTCATTGTGTGACCCTGATCAAGTCACTTAACCTCCTTGTGCTCCGTCTTTCGGGTGAGACATAATTGTAAGTGACTCTGCAGCTGATGCATAGTTCACACACCCTAGTAAGTTGCCTTGGATAAAGACGTCTGCTAAATAAACAAATAATAATAATAATTAAATCAATAAATGATGCTCATGAGCCAGTGACAACACATTTACATGTCAGAAATGTAAAGTACTAGACTTTGCATGGACACGCAAATAAGCAGCTGCATGATTCTGGTCAGATACAAAATTTTAAAACAATAAGAAAGTGCATTAATATGAAGTAATAAGTTAGTATTTTTCTGTTTAGCAATACCCACCACTGGTCTGAGGGGTTGTGGACTCTGCAGTCATTAATTCTGTCATTGTTTACTTCATATTGACAATTCTGTGGGTAAAGAAAAGTAAAAAATGATAAATAAATACATTCACTGAAGGACACTGTGACAGGCTGACCGGGGTAAGGAGACTCAGAGTCAGGATGTGCAGGGAAAATAAAATACTTTTAATTAAACAAAATACACAAAACAAAAGGCACAATGGCCAACCAAAAAGACAAACACAAAAACAGGCTCTGAACAAACTATACCAAAAAAGAATCACTCACTCTCTCACACAGGTCTTCTAACTCTCACAAACACTCACCAACTAACATACCCAACCACTCCCTTTTATACAGGTGCCTGGGCTAACTGGGCAATTCGCACCTCATTAGCCCAGGCACATTCCACACGTTCCTCACACAAACTCACCGAACCACATCCCAAACTCACTCTAAACAATACAAAAAACACAAAACCACCACAAAATAGGCTGCACCCCATCACAGACACATATCCTATTAGATGGCATTCTTTAAACCAGTTTGATTTTTTTTTTTAAATCAGCATGACTAAGTGACCTCATAACTAATCGATATATTTTGATAACAAGTACATCAGTACCGGTGTCACAGGAAATTGGCAGACAGGGAAACAGGTAGATATCATCTATACTGTGTATGTGCAATTTTCTCATTTTCAAAAGAGTAAGGTAGCTTTACACATCCCCACATGTTGCTGACTCACTCTCTTGCTATGTGCGCTGACGGAAGCGAAAGCGCTCCACCAAAGCGTTGTGCCTTGGTCCGAAATGAGCAGTGAGTACATTTACAGCTGTATTGTATGTGTCCGCTGGACTGAGAGTAGCAAAAACACGCTGCCCCTCCACGCCCAAGCAGTGCAACAGAATGGCCTGCTTACAAGCATCCGATATGTCTTCCAGTCGTGGAAAAGGTACGTGGAGAATGAATCCAGCCATCTAGTCCAGGGAACTAGGGGGTCGCCAGGTAGAGCATGAAACAGATGTTAGGTATGATGCTGTACACCTTGTTACTTTATTATTTATTCTTAACAGTCACAATACAGCAAACACGCTGTCTCGTTTCACACATCTGACTTCCTCAAACACACTGCCTGACGTTCCACCACACCGTCGTAAAAGTAACGTAAAACAGGTGCATAAACTAAACAATGCAAACACAACACTGGACAGCTCCTCCTTCAAGGCTTCTCAGCTCTCAGCATCCTTTCCACCAGCTTCTCCAAACGCCAATCCAGCTGCCCAGCCAGCTTGGCAGCGGTCAGCCAGCGGTAGAGCTCAATGTCCATCCAATGGCCCAGTCTGATTACGCCTGTCTTCACAAAGCTGACACAGAGTGCCATTGACTGCAAAAGCTACACAGGGAAGAGTGAATTGAAAAAAGGGCTCCTTCAACAGGGACTGGACTGTCAGAGAACCCTCATCTCTTTCCACCCTCATTCCCTGCCAGGCGTTTAAAACACTTAGGCAAAACAGTGGGAGACCTGCCCTGCCCAGCATGGTACTTTCAATTAAAAACAGGTACTTCCCAATCCCCAGCACCCCTGACTGCTGTGGAGGAAACTGGCCAGCCTCCTTCAATGAGCCTCCTCCCCAGCGTACAATAGCCTCTGAACAGCCTGCAGTCTGAAGGATGCCACCCTGCTGGTAATGCTGACCAGCCCCTGCTCCCCTTTAGCAGTGGGGAGGTACAGAACTGCTGGCCTCAGCCAGTGTCTCCCACTCCAGAAGAAATCCAGTTGCACCCTCTGGATCTCCTCTACATTACCCCGGATGCAGTGGAGCTGTCGGCTGTCTGCTCTCCTCTTCTCCAGGCCGAAGAAGAAACTGATGATGGGTGGGGTCATGTTCCTCAGCTCCACAAAACGAGAGTGCACAAGCGCCCCCTTCACCTTCTCCTCCAGCAGGCTTCCCAGGGTGTGTTTCTGCTCCTTCAGAATCTGCAGGGTCTGCTCTGTGGTCAGTGTCCAGGCTGTTGTCTAGGTGCAAGATTTTTGTCTCCAGCTTTCTCACGGCTGTGTTCAAGTGACCTGGTTGCATTAGAGTGTACTGCTGATAAAATATTTTGATTTGTATTTTGCCAATGTCCCACCACTGCCTCAAATTTTTATAATTTTTTTTTATTTGTTTTCCAAATATCCCAGAACTGATGGAATTGTTCATAAAATTGTGTCTTGTAATAATTTGATAAGTGTTGAATTTAAATCAAGGGAAGTAATGTCAAAACTTTACAATGCATTAGTAAGACCTCACCTAGAATATTGTGTTCAGTTCTGGTCACCTCGTTACAAAAAGTATATTGCTGCTGTAGAAAGAGTGCAAAGAAGAACAACCAGAATTATCCCGGGTTTAAAAGGCATGTCGTATGCAGACAAGCTAAAAGAATTGAATCTATTCAGTCTTGAACAAAGAAGACTACACGCCGATCTGATTCAAACATTCAAAATCCTAAAAGGTATGAACAATGTCGACCCAGGGGACTTTTTTGACCTGAAAAAAGAAACAAGGACCAGGGGTCACAAATGGAGAAAGCTTTCTGGAAATCTAAATAGACCATGTCGTATGCTTTGCAGTTATCCATTTTCACTGTTAGGGGTGATGCTGGCTTTAATGAATGTATTAAGGTATTATAAAGTGTAATAGTGTAAAAAATGGTCCAGCCTCACTTTATATATGCATTCTCAACAAGAGTGAAACCAGGTGTACTGTCATGTATTAGGGTGCAGACACCTCCAAATGTCAACCAGGTCACTGGACTCTAAAACTGCAGCCAGCTCTTGAGGATTGGAGATGGGGTTCCTCATTATTCCTATCAATGTTAAAATCAATGGTGCATTTAAAATCCCCTCCTACCACCGCTGCATCGTCATTATTGATACTAAAAAGAGCTTGCTTTAATTTATTACAAATTAAAATTCCATCCCTCCCCTCATTAGGAGCATAAATATTAATAAAAACGTACACTATATCACCTAGCCTAGCCCTCACTTTTAAAAGCCTCCTTTTTTCTATCTCTTCAATGCAGTTCCTAATAAAGCAGTTCCTTTGCTGGACTTCAACAGCACTGCCACCCCTGTGCTAGTGCTGGAGCCGTGGCTTAGCACACAGGACCCCCTCCACTCCACTAGTCACCACCTCATTCTCCCTGTCAGAATGCTAAATCCTCCGAAATGTCTTTTAGCTCACCGAATTGTCTCTGCTGTGCTCTTGTGTCCTTGCAGCTGCTGTCTGTGCTTATCCTCAAGCAGGACACCCTTTCCTATCAGTATTTTAAGTATAAAAGTAATCAAAATACTTATAAAAATGCCATCTCCAGCCCACCTGGTCTTATTTGCATTAAATTATATCTGAGTGTGGCGGAGTGTCCCGCCCCTATTTATTATTATTTGTATTTTTGTTTGCGGCGCGGATAAAAGCGCCACGTCTTTTGTTATTGTTATTTATAATTTAAAACCCGTGGGGACGCGTGGCTGATCAGCTACTGATTATTTAACTAGCTGACAGTCACGCATCCTTACCAAACATGTTCATATTCATTCCATTGTTTGCTATCCACTTTAATATAACATTTGTATGGGATTTCATCCCTTTTTTTAAATAAATGGATTGTACTGTATATTAAGAAGTAGAAAGGTGTAAAGCAGAATTTTAATACGCATTAATATATACCTTAAATGTTGTACCTGTCTTGGCAGTCATCCTTACTGAAACTCTAAATGAGTTAACATATGCCATATGCTGATTACATACTATTAATATATAAAGAAAATATTTTTTTCTCCTTGATGTGATTACAAGTTTATATTGAGCACCCAATACACTGCAAAATATTAGTATGCAGTAATGACCATAGGCAATAGAATATAAAAAGACAAGATTTTGTTAAATAAGTATAATCAATCAGTTAATTGTTTATTTTATATCTTGCACAGCAGTGGTTGTTGCAGTGCTTAAAACCCATTCCATTTGTCTTAAACAAATCTGTGAAAGATGCTTTTGTGCAGTCACTTATTTACATGCCACCTGGGTCGGGAGGGATTAGGTTGGCAGGGGAATTATTATTATTATTTATTTCTTAGCAGACGCCCTTATCCAGGGTGACTTACAATTGTTACAAGATATCACATTATTTTTACATACAATTACCCATTTATACAGTTGGGTTTTTACTGCAATCTAGGTAAAGTACCTTGCTCAAGGGTACAGCAGCAGTGTCCTCCACTGGGGACTGATCCCACAACCCTCCGGTCAAGAGTTCAGAGCCCTAACCACTACTCCACACTGCTGCCCTGAATCTGCAGTTCACTGCGCACCAGCGACCCCTGTAGCTGATAGGGCACCTGTGGATCTGCAGTGGAGCCATTTAGATCTGTGTTGTCCTCCGGCACTATATGTCTGGTGGCTTCTCTATGGATCTGTAGTGCGAAGAATGACGGATTGGCAGGCACACGTTTCAGCCTCCATTTCCCAAGTCGCAGGGGGTTGCAGCAGTGAACCAGGATAAAAAACAATAATTGGGCATTCCAAATTGGGGAGAAAACTTGGGTAAAAAAAACATTGTAGACTATAAATAAGAAGAACAACAAGTAGCTTTGAAAGAGTATGTTCTTTATTAGATTGAACGAAGGGAAGTCTTGTAAAGCAGAATTTAAGTAAACATTAAAATATACTTTAAATGTCATACCTGTCACCTTTACAGAGTCTAAATTAGTTAACATATTTGTTGTCTACATACTATTAATATATAAAGAATAACATATTGTTTCTATCTTATTTGTACACATGCACATAGAATTCCCTAACTATCACGCTGCTATATATATATATATATATACTAAAATAAACTTAATATATTCAATAACAAATGTTTTGACAAGAATTATTTCTCAATGTCTTCTCAATTTTAGCACTATTGAGTGTTTGACAGATAATGTTATAGCAAAGTAAATAAAGACAATAGGCAGTATAATATGCAACAAGATTTACAATAGTGATTAGTCATGTCACCAAGCCCTAAAGATGCACGTTATTCATTATTGTATACCTTGCACAGTTGTATTGAGTGCTTAAAAACTCATTCAATTGTCATATGCAGAGGAAAAAAAAACCTTGAAATCAGTGAATGATGTTTGTGTGCAGTGGCTTATTTTGCAAAACAGGCAACTGCATATGGACAACAAGGAACAATTATATGCCATGACCTACATCTTATGGCAAATGAAAGGCATATTTGTATAGCAGCACTCATCATTCCAGGGGAAATTCTGTTGGCTTTTGGGAACAATTGTACCACAGAGCTCTTCAAAAGGATTACTAGGCTCCCCTTCCCCCCAGTTTGAATACTCCATGGGCTCATTGCTGAGCCAGTACCATTCCCCACTCATCAGGCTAATCCTCATGCCAATCCACACCCCCTGCTCCGTGACATTGCCCAGTAAGTCCACCACTTTCTGCTGCATTGAAAGGCTGGTGATGCTGACTAGCTCGGCCTGCATGGACTGACAGTGCTTGTGAGCCCCCATCCAGGTCTTCTTCTCTCTGACTAGGATCAACTCACTGTAAGCTGTGAAGGATAAACAGCAGCATCACATGCATGTACAGTAGTTACAGGTGATGGTATTAATTGCAATATCATATAGCTATAGGCAACCCATTGCGCTCATCTTGCACCCAGCAAACCTAATGCAGGCACCTGTGGTTGGTGTACCTGTTTGAGATTCCTCTATTAGCTGCTGCTAAATATACAACTGTGTCAATCTATATGAAGTACTTTGAAACTCGATAATCATTGTTCAAGATCTTCCAAATGAGAACAATCAAAAAGTTCACAATAAATGCTGCAGCATATTTTCTATTAATTGTGTGTTTGAATTAATAATGTATTTGTAATGAAGTATTTTTATTGTACATATAAAATGTTTGTTGCCAATTCAAATACCATACCATATTGCTGCAAGAGAATAAATGTTATTTTTAATGCACATTAGTTGTATTAAGAAAGGGTGATTGGTGACTGTGTCAGTTCTGTAATAAGAAACCTTAACAACAAATCACCCAATGGGTAAAACCCTGCTCCTCTGATTTACACTATACTTGGTACAAAAAAGTTGCTCTGTTTACTTAGCATCAGCAAATCAGTTACTAGACCTGCTCAAAATATGCTCTGGAACATGTGCCCCTTGTTTTGATCATTTGATGAGCTGACTCTATTGAATTATCTGCCTGTAATTTTGTAATTTCTCTATAGCTACAGAAATGCAAAAGTAATACGCTTTGCATGCACAAGCAAATAAGCAGCTTTGTGTTTCATGTTACATTCACTGGTACAGGGTGACAAGCAATATTCTGGACACTGCAAACTGCATTACACTTTATTTCTACAAGAGAATGAATTTGAATGTTCTGATGCACAACCTAGATACAGTGTGTATTTTAGAAGGAAGCTGTGTAAAACCCATACACCACAGGGCAATGTACCCTGGCAGGCAGAGGCGACAGTAAATAGGTTCTAGGACGTGAATTAAGATCTCAACTTTGTAAAAGGCTGGGTTACCTGCAAAGAGCTATCTCTGGAACTGTTACATGTAGAGAATGCAACATTAATTTGCCATTTATTTAATTTATTTATTAGGGTTTTTTGTTTTCAAATATTACTTTCATACAGAAGGGAAGCTTAGAACAAAAAACAAACTTGGATCATATGCAGACCTACTCAAATAAATTAATAAGCATACATACAGCTTGTGTCCATTGAGTTGTAATGTGAGACCACAAAACTGTAAGTACCTGAATGTGGTTCTATTTGTGACTAGGGAATTTTAAAAATAATAATAGCTTGTGGCCATTGGATATCAAAATGTGCTGCCTTCCTAGTTCTTCACTCAAAAACAAGCCGCAAGGTCCCAAGAACTGTAAGATATGAATTTCAGAAATTTAGCGCTTTCCTTTAAAATGTCCATAGGGGTGAATGCTGAAAAATACAGTGCATGCACATACAAATGGTCCCCATAATATTGTATGGTACAGGTTAAAATTATGTTTGTATATAATATGAGAGTTTATAGCCAAATGCAATCTAAAATATCTATAGAAGAAGTGTCTATCTGTGAGAGTATATTCTGACCCATATTTTTATTTACCTTCCTGGTCACTTCTTCAAATCCATTGTCCCTGCTCCTCTTCCTTTTAACTCCTCCCTCATTAACACCTCTCTGATCTCTGGCTCCTTTTCATCAGCCTTTAAAACTGCTCGTGTCACCCCCATTCTAAAGAAACCTCTTGACCCTTCCTCCACCCAGAACTACTGCCGTGTTTCTCTCCTCCTGTTTTCTCGCAACCTCTCTACTCTCGTGCTACCCCTTTGCTTCACACCCTCCACTGGCTACCTATCTTTGCTCACATTCAATTGAAGACCCTTGTTCTTGCCTACCGCTCTCTTCACCACTCGGTCCTATCTTACAGAATCCTTGTTCATATTGTATTTTAATGGTACGCACATATTTGCAGTTATTGTCAATTACGCTGTATTATAATAAAGCTTGCATTGTAACCTTATATTGCCCTGTAATACCTGTAAGTCGACTTGGATAAAGGCATCTGCCAAATATTATTATTATTATTATTATTATTATTATTATTATTATTATTATTAATAATAATAATAATAATAATAATAATAATAATAATAATAATAGTTTTGCAAATGAAAGAATATGCGAATACTTTTCTGAATCTTAAACTGATGTTCAAACATGAAAATACCATGTTCATCCCAGCACTAGTAATAAATTAAATTGTTGTCCAGGCAAAACAACACCTTTATGAAATTATGTGACTGACTAGGTTGAGAAGAAGGCGTATTAACTAGTTGCTTGCTATGCAACACAAGATAAAATAAATAAATAAATCAAAAATACTGTAACAAGGTTAATCAGATTAACCATTAATCCCAATCCTGCAACATACCATTACCAATTAAAGTAGTTACCTTCAAAATTCATTGCTGGGTACCCATAGGAACCGTGTTCAGGCAAAATCCCATAGCTGTACACCCCAATTCTTGCAGATTTGTGTCGGATTACACTGTGCTCAGATTCTGATCCTAAAGGAACATCTGCCCATGAGTAATTGGAATCTGCAACTTTCTTCCATACCACAGACAGGGGCAAAGCGTTGTCATCCAGCAAGACACCATCTGTTTGGGAGCTTTCAGCCACCAACAGCAACCTGTTATTGTAATGAGGCACTTTGTATACTAAGTAAGAAGAAGCAAAGAGATGGACGGGTATGATATTCAGATTGAAGGGTTTGAAACTTTGTCCTGAATGCAGGCCTGTGCACACAAACATGACCATGACCTTGTATTTCGCCCTGATTGACAGAGCCGAGAAAGTGTTAAAGTCCAGTTTAAGGTCATTATCAATTATCTTGTTGCTTCCATCATTAATGTACACCGTGTTTTGCTGTTCATCTGTAACAACATGGACATAACCAAATCCATCCCCATCTAAAACTGGGGGCACAATGAAATCCTTCCCCCATGCTGTAATAGAAGGTAGCTGCTCAAATGATTGTTGACATTTTGCCAATTGAAATGTTGTACACCGGCGGCCATACAGCAAAGCCACTGGTTTCTGGGTTGTGACCTGTGCCCTGTTAAATGTTTCATCGCTTTGGATATGCAGGCTCTCGTAGGCAGACAGAACAACTTTTATGTCACCGTCTCCATGAACAGAACCATTAGTTGTTGCAGGGACATTTGTGGAGACTGAGACCTCATTTGTCTGATTTGTGTTGACTATGACAAACTCACTGAACAAATCATTTTGCGACGATTGAGTAAAAACATAGTATTTGTTCCCCTGATTTTGCACTGGGTAAAGAACGGAGGTCTCAATAAACCGTGAATTATTGGTGTAGGACAGCACAGAGATAGCTTTGTTGCTTCTGATAATGACTGTACTAAATGGTGTCTGTGTTCCTAGCTTCTCCGAAGATGGCTGGAGTTGCACTGAAGCCTTTTCCTCTTTCTGCAGAAATAGCTCTGTTTTGAAGCCAGTGGAAAGCACCTTGACAGAAACAGATGTATTAGGTTGAAAGGCAGAGATGATTAATCCAAGTGTATCATTTTGGTAACCAAGAGAATTCAATCTGTTTGTCATAAAGGTTGTGGTAAATTCTTGGCCAGCAGAATATGGAGTAGAGAATCCTTTGGATGAAAAAAAAAGAAAAGAACAAAATGAAAACAGATAGTTGTAAGCAATATTAACGTGGAATAAATCAACATGGTACAGAAACACTATCAAGATCAACAATTTTGGATCAAAACTTTTCTTTTTTTTTATCAAACACAATTGGCTGTATTTTCAAAGCTTTTTACTTCATGTTATTATTAGTAAAAAAAAAAAAATTCTGAAAAGAATAAGGCTTTCCACTACAGTTATCAAATAAACAGCTAATATTTTTCACCCAATAAAGTTAAGAAATAACAACTCATACTTTTCCTTCATTTGGAGGCTGGTATGCAGTCTTCAGTTGTTTCTTATCCCCCCCCCCGACCCCACACGCACACATACATATACATGCAGAGCATCTGGTCTGCCATATTTGATTAGTCCTTAATTTTAAAAACCCTCAGAAATATTCTGTAAGATTAACTAAACTCTAACTAAACTGGATTCCTGTACAAGTGCCAGTGTTTATTGGAGATTTCCAAAATTACTTAGAAATTGATGAATTTTTTTTTCAGTTTTCACATCGACGTAGACAATATATATATATATATATATATATATATATATATATATATATATATATATATATATATATATATGGGTTTAGAACTCACTTTAGCACCCAGTCCTGGGTTTCAACATTCCCCTTGTTTTGTATAGAGTAATTTTGTGCCAAATAATCACCTAATGGGAAGATAGAGCACATTTTCTGAAAACTTTTAAAGTTCTTTATATGTTTTACCATTTTAGAACTTTCTTGGGCTTTTTATTTATTTGTATTTTTTTTTATTTCTAAATCACACTTCCAAACAGAAAAAAATAATGCAACAATAACGGCTTGTACACTGTGGTTACTAAGAAATGTTCTACTGTCCTGGTTTGTCGTCAATTCCAATTCCATTTCCAATCCCAGTCCCCTTTTATACAATTCCAGTTCCTATTCCCTTTTACGGCATAGTGTTTACTTAGTGTTTACTTGGTTTCTGCCATAGGCTTTACCAGGTTACCTGGCAAGTTCATTGAGTTATATACAGTATTTGTTTGCTCAATAAAGCCTTTGTTGTAAAATGACTGGAATAGGATTTTGAATTGATTAAAAGGGAACTGGGATTAGAAATGGAATTTGAATTGAAAAAATGCAATTGACTCCAACTCTGCTACTGTCTGATGCACAATGCTACTTCCACATTAATGATCAATAACACCATAAAGGCATTGCCCCTCACCTGGAGTCACTGCAGCTAAGAGGAGCAGAGTCACTGTCAGCCCCGACCACATCCTGGAGTTGAAAGTGCCGATGGGGCAGTGTTCCTGGAAACGATTAAAGAGGAGAAAATCTCATACAAGGGCTACGCAATGAAAAAGCACCCCCAAAATATTTCATCTTGATGTGAGAGTGCAGGGATGATGCACAAAAGGTAAAACCAATAAACTCTCAAATAGAAAAATGTTTTGGCTACCGAACTCATAATACAAAGAGGTACTAATGAAAGAGATTGCTTAGTTGGAGAGGGACATGTTTCTATAGTGAAATACTGAGAACGAACTAAATGCGGAGTACCCTAGTTCCTTTCGTTCCTGCATAGACACATACAAATGGTCTTCTCTGAATATAATTTGTAACTTTATTTTGCAATTAGAATCACTTTAGAGGATCATAATTCATATTCCCAATCCCCCAACAGATGAATAAATACAGACTGTGTGTGTAAGATTACCTGTTAGCCAACTTGTTATAAACTAGTGCAGTGCCTCGGCAAATATTATTATTATTATTATTATTAATAAAATAAATATTATTATTAATTAATCCCGACTGGTCTTAATCTTAGCTTCAAGTGTTGATGTTTGAAATGTTGGCTGCTGAGACTTACCACATCCAAGTAAATTGATAATAATATCTACAGTCTAATAATATTTGATAACATACCAGTACAATATACTGTATGTCAACACTTTAGGATGGCTACCATTTGTGTTATCCATTGATGGATAAATGCTACTGTCGTTACTGTACAGTATGTTAACATTATCTAAATAAGATTTGCTAAAATTCACGTGCACAATGAAAATCGTGAAAGAAAGAAATCAAAATGCACCCGTACCACCTCTTAAATCAACATTTTAAAACCAATGCTGGCCACAGATGGAAATTCTGATCAAGCACCCACCTTGTGAACAGGCAGGAAAGGTTAAACCAGCACAGAAGGATGATGCTTTATCAAAATGTTTAGCTTATACATCATTATAAAAGATCAAACGTGTTAGCTCACCTTGTAGAAATGTTGCCGACTCTTCAATGTCACTGCAACTGCTGTCTGTCCTCCTCTTCTGTTGTTTGGATATGTTATTATATTGTGGCACCATTTTAAATATGTAAATACACCAAACATACACACTTGCTCTTTGCATAAAATCCTTTCTGCTTTTTGTGAACCTTTTTGCTAGCTAATGCAAAACTGGTTCTGTTTTTTTTTTCATTTTTACATGAGAACAGGAAGTTAACAAACATTACTTATTAGATTTAATAAGTAAACTGTAATTCAACTGCGCTGCAGCTTAAAAGGTGTGAATCGAATGAACAACTGTTGGTATTTTTTCTAAAGAGGTTCACAAACACTTAAATAAATGAGAGGTTGAAGTTTGTATACAGCCTACACATTTTCTATACCCAAGTACACCAAAAGCAATGTTCCTTAGCTTTAAACCAAGATGGCAACTAGGGTCACATACACACCTTTATTTAAATAGTCACTGCAACACAAATGCACAGTAAGCCAATTTCTCATTTGGTTTCCAGCATCTATATATATATATATATATATATATATATATATATATGTAAACATATCTTGTGGTCTGGTGAGTCTAGTTTTGCCATGGGCTTCCGGGTGAATCCCAACATTACCACTTTTTTTCGGCACTCAACCCAACCCAACAGGGCAAAACCCTGTTGGGTTGGGTATATTTGAAGAAGACCTGTGGATTTCAGATGCAGTAACAGGTTTTCAATTTCTAATGACAAAAAAAAAACTAGAAAACCTCAAAATCTCTTAAATGAAACGTTCGTAAATAAGGCCAGGTTGAGAGGTGCTGAAATGAAATCATCATAGAATATAGAACAGGTCGATCCAATGTTGAATGAGAGCCAACCACATTTAATTGTTTTTTCTAGATTCTGATGAAATATTAATGTAGGAATCTAAGTTTTTTGCTGTTGATGGAAGAGCAAGTAAATCGAAATATGAAATGTCCGACCTTGGGGAAAATGCGAATTACAAATTAAAATGGTCCAGCAAAGAGAGTGGTGCGTGTTTCTTGATCTGAAAGTTCTGAATAGGGGAACGAATATAGTCGAGTTTAGATACAGAGGGCTTGCTTAAAACATCCACTGCCAGTATGATTCCTAGAAATTGCAGTGGCTAAACAGATCGTTTCCATCACTAGATCTTGAGAGATTAAAGTATTTGAGAACGGTAAAAATGACAAACATGATGGTCCTTAAAGATCCCACACAGATGAAGACAAACAACTGGAATGGAGTGTAGTGTTGAAGTAGACTTTGATAGTGAAAGAGTCCTTGGAATGAACAATAAAAAGCGAGAATCCAATCTTGATTGAAAGGGGTTGAGGAAATCCATTTTAGTTCAGAAATTGTTGAGAAAAGTACTCCAGCCAGTGGTGTAGGATGATCTAGTTGAAGGGTGAGAGTATATGCCATGTATCCTGGGCTGAATCCAGGAGATTACGAAGGAGAGATTTAGTTGAACAGATGATTTGATTGTGAAGCTTCCAGAGGCATTGGATGAGCTGCAGACTTTATTATGGAATCTGGATATCTGTATCTAAGCTAATGCACCGGCCATGTTATTATGAGTACCGGGAAAGTGGTGTCTTGAATAAAAAGGATTGGAAACTGAAATCCATATTAGACGACAGAGAAGTTGCATGACCAGTGACAAAGAAGACTGGTCAAGAGGGCTGAAGAGAGATAAATTATACAAATGTTGGGGCAGATTTAGGCAGATCGTAGCCCTGGAGGCATTTGCTCTGAGGTTGCTGCAAGATGTAGATTTGCTGCAAAACCTGTTGAACTGATTGGGAACAGTCTATGAATGCATTATCCATCGTGAGGCTGCTTTCAATTATATTAATAGTTCTTCAATGTCTGCTGGCAGCTCCGCACATTAATTATTAGCCTTTTAAAGTATACATTTCAAACCAAGCTCCAGGTAATAATTATTTGATTAGAAAATACAGGGGTTTCTTACACAAGGATATACTGTAGATACTGTAGTTTAAACACACAATTTGTGGTGTCATACTACCCTCTAGTGATTACGATTAAACATGCATGAGTCCACTTCATGAAAGCAAGAGGGTAAACTACAAAAATGCGTTGTAAAACACGAAAACAAGACAATTTCACCATGAGTAACTTTTTTTTTTCTAAAACAAGCTGGGGATCCAGAGTTGAATGAGAATTGAATCAAATTAACGTCCTACCCATTGTGATTTTGTGTCTCAGTTACTGAAAGAAAGTAGCAATGAATCGCTGCAGCCAGGCGATTGTATGGAAATAGTGCAACGTGATGATTGAGAGATCTACTGCCGATATGTGTGTGGAGAGACGAGGCTGTATTGGCATCTGCAATGGCGAGAAAGTAAACAGAATTAGTAATGCCGATTGGTAATCCAGGCGATTGTGCACCAAAGGGCATTGTTGAGAGCTGAATTAAAGCTTGCTGTCTTTAGATATCATAAAAAGGGGAGAAAGATAATCTGCGCTACTGGATCTTGTAACGCAAACTGAGAGGTAAATGTCTGTGGCTTGAATCAGTTGGGGGAGCGGCACTGCTGTTGCTTGAGTACTGGATTGCAACAGAAAAAACAAAACCAAAAAAAAAACCTTTTACGAACAGAGCTTTCAGAATTCTGTGAACGTGTCAATCTTTTTTCAGTGAAAGTTTCACGCCGTATTGCACACTGTACACAAATACCAATACCAAGCAAGCCCAAATTTCCAACCGACTACATGGAGCATTGTAATGCTCCATGTAAATAAACAGGTTCAAAGGCAGTGTTTGTCCAAACTGTTTATTGTTAACATAGGTAAAATAAATAAAAAGAAAAGGACAGCTATCAGCCACAGACCACGGCAAAGAAATAATAATAATAATAATAATAATAATAATAATAATAATAATAATAATAATAATAACTGTCTGTTCTCAGTCTCTCACTTGCTCTCCACTTCACAGCGCTGTTTCATAATGATTATACCAGAGAATACGTTCTTGTGTGAGTATATATTTATATTAAACACGTTCCTTCATATAAAGCTACAGATTATTTTTTTTTTCAAAATAGGTAGTGTTCCAACTGAGCTCTCAATTACTTAATTGAACTAACAATTTGCCTAATCAGAGCTTTGTAATTATTTTAAAGAGTTGGAGATTTCAAGTTATGTATAACATGAAACTTGAAATCTCCAACTTTTTATAAGTTAAACCATTTAAAAAGTCTAATTAAGCAAATTCTTAGTTCAATTGAGTGTTCAATAAAGTAATTGAGAGCTCAGTTGGAACAAAAACCAGTAGACACAAGGGTTCCCCATGACCAGGACTGAGAACCACTGAGTTATATTAAACCTGTTCACACTTCATATTCTACTGTCGGCATTATGCAAAGCATTCAGATTCAAGAAAAATAGTCTTAACACACGGTAGGCAATTTTAGTTAGACTAAAAGCTAACACTCGTTCCTAATTGTTTCAGGTGATCAATGGATATCTAAGTGTCTTGGTACAGAGGTGGAACCAAAAAAAAAGAAGAGAAGGTATGCCTGATTGACAGCTTTGCCATGACTGAAATTTGGAAGGACAAATCACCTATGATGGGACAGGTTTGTTTATTTTGTTTGTTTGTTTTTTACTTCTAAATGGTAGTAAAGACACTCAATTCTTTCCAGGCTGACTTGGATAAATACGCCCAAGTTTCTTGGTGCAGTTTGTGATCGTCATCACTGGACATTGATAGTAAGTAGTGTGTACTTGTTGATGCTGAACATAATGATTTTAAAAGTTTTAGTTTTAAATTCATAATACAGGTTTCCAGGTTGCCAGCCTAAAACAGCTTTACTTTCTGAAGAATATTCTAAATAATTAAATATTTTTGCCAAACTTGTGAGTCAATTTTCTTTGACCAACTTAATTTTGTTATACATATTGTATTCCCCAAAGAATGTGTGTGACAACATGTGAATTAATTTCTCTTGTTAAATGCTTTTATCTTCATGGCAATGCATGAAGCTCACAATATTCAGGGTCCTTCTTTTCCTACTTAGTAAGCAGACACGGACATTTAAATATCACCTCCCCTAAATGACTATGAATTGAATAATCTGTATTGATACGGCCCAACTTTTTTTTTTCCAAAATCAGAACTGCATAGCAACGCATTTCCTGAAAAATATGGCAAACAGTCGTGAGAAAAACTGTCATGACTTGTGCATGTAAACGCTGCCAGTGTGTCTTGTGGAGTATGTGTTTGCAAGGTAATATTTCAATCACTTGCCTCCTGCCAGGATTGTTCTTTTTAAAATAACATAATAAAATAGTACATTGCTTTTAAACTTAAATTGTATTTTTAGAAGTAAAAATGTATACAATCTTTTTTTGTGATTTTGGTGTAAATATTTTTTGCAAATAGTCACAAATTGTTTTATACTAAACTGTCTTCCTGGTAGTTCATCCATTAACCTTTTTTTCTAAATGTTTTGGCCTTTGCCATTTGCCCCAAATGTCTTACATTTCAGTTTGCAGAATGCATTTTGAAAGAGGAGCCAATCTCATTCCCAGAGAGTGGTGCTGACATTACAAATTTGCGAAGAGAGATTCCTCACATATTAATAAATTCATCTGGTACTTTGAAATGTACAGGAACAGTAGGGAAAATACATGCTTGTATTTGTATTTAATTCAGATGCTTAATTTACACTTTTATATCCAATTTTTGCACTATTTAACTTTTTTTTAAAATCAACAATTATATCTGAAAACATTCTGAACTTTACTGATTGAATAGAAACATGCATTTTCTTTAACTACAAGTTCAAGTTCCATTGTGTTCAAGTTCTATTGTTCCAACTGTTCAGCGTGGTTCCTTATTAAAAGGTGTTCGATCATAGGCGCCGAGTTAGGTGGGGCAAAGGGGCATTTGCCCCAGGAATGTTTATTTTAGGGGCGGGTATAACCACCCCAAAGTAAAGCCTTATGTGTATGGGGTATACTACTGTTATTACAGTAATAGCAGCATGCTGCCTCTGAGCACGCCTATCCCATAATACCCTGTGAATGGGTGTAACGTGCGTAGCATGATCATGTGATTCTGCCAATATGAATCGACATGTGTGAGGAGCATTTAGCGATTTTTTTTTGTTTGTGTTAATACTAACGTTAAGGCTGAAGTTTACTTTATCAAGTTTTTTTTTTTAAATTTATTTATTTATTGTGAAATGCGTTAAAGTGGGTGGATAAGTACGCATGGATAAGTGGGTGACTCGTAAACCTAGCGACTCAACTGAACCAGATCCTGTGTCTGAAACGATAGACCGTTCAATACCAACTGAAAATGCTGCTGCCACCTCAGATGCACCTCCATCCAAAATTACAAAAAAAGATTCAACCACGGAGAAAAGACACTTCCGAGAAGAATGGATTAGGACACACAATTGGCTCATGTATGAAGAAAAAAACAAAGCACTATGTAAAACATGTTCTACTTGTGAGAAGCAGAATATGTTTACATTTTCAACAAAGAGCGAGCAGACCTTCATCACAGTAGGTTTTGACAACTGGAAAAAGGCAACTGAGTGGTTTCAAAATCACGAAAAAATGATGTGCCATAGGGAAGCAACATCAAAAATGAATTAATTGGAAAGTGGTGTTAATGTCAGCTTTCAAATTTCAGAACACAACATGAAACAGATGACACAAGCCTGTGATGCTCTTTTTGCTATTTTTGCAAGCATTGCCTATCTAGCTCAACAAGGTTTAGCGCTGCGTGGTCATACTGACTTTGAATCCAATTTAATTCAGCTACTTAATCTCCGTAGTCAGGATAATGTTGCATTAAAGCAGTGGCTTCAAAACGAAAGGAAATTCAAATGGCTTTCGCATGAAGTACAAAACGAAATCATATGCATCATGGCACGTTATATTTTGAGAGCACTTGCTGATGTGAAGTGTTCTGTTGGGGAAAAAGAGTTCTGTTGGATATTTCACAACATGATCAATTGAGTTTATGTCTAAGATATGTGAACGATGCCCCTGACAGCTGTGAAGATTTTGCATGATATCGAATGTACAAATTCAGAGACACTTTTCTCAGTACTTAATGGTTAGGTCTCTCTTGGCGTGACTGCTGCGGACAGTGCTACGATGGAGCTGCCAGCATGTCAGGATGTATATCTGGATTGCAGAGCAATGTTAAAGAAACACAGGGTCAGGCTATGTTTGTAACACACACACTCTTAATCTAGCGTGTCAGGATGCACTTAAATGCGTGCCTGCCTGTCGAGACGTTTTGAACATGGTGAAGGACTTAATAGTGATGATAAAGGAATCACCAAAGAGACTGGCATGGTTTGAATCCTTTCATAAGTTAAGAGCTGGGCAGTCCAAGGTTTCTCAAGGATTGTGCCCCACAAGATGGACAATGTGGATTAAGAGCGTGAAATACATTTTGACAAACTACAAACTACAAGTCTGATTGAATTTCACTCACACACATACATGACACTCAAGACAAATGTAAGATGTTACAAAACTAGATACAAATTGCACCACATGACATTGCTTAGTACAAAAAAATGACAAACTGTTGAAAAGTGGTAGAAACTAGCAGATATAGAATGTGTTTTTTTATATATAGTTTTTTAAACTGCACTTCGTAAGTCACTATACCAAAGATAGAGAGGCCTTCAAGCTTGTAAATGTATTCAAAACAACCCCAAATCCAGTCCCCCAGTATGGAAACTACTGCACTAACTTTTTGGATATTGCAAGAGCTCAGGGATGGTTCTCATTAATCTATAAAAATAAAATATGGTTGTGTTTGTTGAATATAGTTCCTTACCTATTGTGTAAAAGCAGGGCACTTTTATTAAAATAAATAAACTCTTGACCTGCTTTGAATGTAAAATGAATATTAATCTGCTGTTGGTGTCAGATTGTCTGCAGTGCTATTGCTAAGGAACATTCTCCTCTTTACCCGAGGACATTTGAATGATATGATGCAAAACTCCTCTCATTTGATTAACAAACTGCAACTGAGGCTTGTGAGGCTGCAGAGCTGAGACAGTGACCTTGTGCCCCCTGGACGTTACTGTAAATGTGTACATGGTGGTTCTTTGGAGCTCACACTGCCTAATGTCCTGATAACAGCCATCATCTTATATTAGCCAAGGAACTCCATATTCTGGGAGAAAACCAGCAATGCTTAAGACTGACAGAAATGGCCAATGACAGCCAGTTAACTAATCAATGAAATATGATATTTTTTTTACAAAGTACTTAAAAAAAATTTAAAGCCAATATTTGAAATGCCCAATTTGAATGTTACACCTTGTCAACCCGATCAGGATTATTGCTACTATAAAACTAATTATCAATGTCTTTTTAACTGGACTCCTCAAGGAGGGCCATACCTGCCATAATTTCATCTCAAGGACTGCAATGGGGATTGTTGAATAGCTTCCTGACACAGCAACCCACCTCTGGCAATTGATTGCCTAATGTACTGTTTCAAAGGGCACTAAATTGGCAAAAACAAAATGGCCTTCAGTTCAATAAATTTGTAGAGGGCACCAAGGCCACTAAACTTAGTCAAGGCCAAAATGTAGGACGTTGTGTAATTTTGCGAAGGATTCATATACAGTCAATTCTCATTAATTCAAATTTCAAGAGAACAGCAAAAAATGATTGAATTATCATTAATCTGAATTATCAGGATTCCAAGCCAAATGCAAATTGTTAGTTTTTATTGTAGTTACAGTAACACTGAATTCAAATTTCAATTACAGAACAATGAAAAGTATTATAAATTTAAAAGTACTGTGCATTTTATCTCCCACGACCTCCACGCTAATGATGCCCAGATCTACCTCCACCAAGTGTCTTAAAAAAATTCTCTAGCTGCAAAACAGGTAGACCTACTGATTAATAGTGCTTGAATTAGAAAAATTAGCATAAGGAACTGAAGATCCAGCTTGGAGTAAATCTTCTTTCTGTACTACCAAAGTTATCAATGAGAAATCTGAGAATTCTTATTCTGCATCAGGAGCTTGAAATTAGGAGTCAGTCAGTTGACACAAAGCATAAATCATTTTCCCAACTGACTGGTCACAATTTTCTGGCTCCTCCAATGATTCCAAGTCTTGGCTAGGACTGCCACTGTCACCAGTTTCTGCCACCAAAGCTGAAGCTGAAGCTTTACTTCAAATTTTACTTTAACACACAGCATTTGCATAAAATACAGCAATCCAATTTAGAACTAGTGCTCTCCTTGAAACCAAAATAAATAATATCAAAGAAAATCCACCTGTTGATTACACACACTCTGTACAGCAGGGACAGGAAAACAGTTTCAATTAAAGTTACTGTCTTTGTGAGACCATTCAAGGAGTTGAAATTATCTTGTTTGTTTTGTTCAGGAGTGGGATATTTCCGTTTCTAATCCTTGTGGTCAACTCATATTGACTGCAGTTACACTTATATTTTTAGCTTTATCTTTGAGAATACGCTTTCCTACCGTGATTTAAATTGGACATTTACATAAATTCTTTAGTGTGTCATAATCTAATCTATAATGATTTGTGGCTGTTTGAGCAAATGAAATACCTTCAGAACAGCTCACCAGAGTATGACAATGGTTTGTATGGTTATTTGTCATAAAAAAGCTGTTACAATATTGTATCATTACATACTGCATGTTAATAAATCTGATTAGTTTAAAAAGCCATATTGTATATCTGTGCCAAGATAAGGAGAACAAAGGAAGGAAACCAGACGTGCTACAAAAACAAAATAGAAAAAAAAAAAAAAAATCCACATCTTCACCAAGAACAATAATACCCAAAACATTGGGAATCAAAAATGCAGGTTAGTTTGATGTAATCAGCTACATCAGTCCAAACCTTCCAGGAATTCCTGATGTGGAGGATGTTTCTGCTTTTCGTCAAATGATGAATACTTTTAGGTCTCCCTGTTTTGAAACTTTCCCATACAGCTAATAAATGGCAACAGATACATGACAGAGCTAAATGCAGTCGAATCCCACTTTCACTGGTCACCCAAAGACTGAAGATAAGGGACGAAGTCTGGTTCCTCATCTGTTCTGGTCTATGGAATAGCCTCAATTTACTCCATCCACAAGTGAAGCATCATAGTTAGTTCAGTCTCAATGCTTTTGGTATTGTGGCTTTACTGGGACATTCCCAAAACCTTACCAAAGAAATGTAGGATTGCTGGTGTTGGAGGATAACAGATACAACCTGGAGAACATTCCTAGTCTTTGAAGCTACCTGCTGCCAGTCAAACACTGTGCATGTTCATAGGACTGGATTACACTACAGCTACAGGAAACCCACTTTAGCAGAACCCAAATCCTTTAACAAACACCTGTCCTAAAGCATGTGTATGGCAGAGCATATCCCCTTTGCTCAACATATTTCCTAGAATGGTAAGAGATGCCCCTATTCCTGCGGCGCATCTCTACTCTGGGGTCTCTCGAGAGCTTCCTTTCGACCGCCCCTGCTGGGTGTGGAGGACTTGCCCCCTTTCCCTCTGCCTCCACCCCCACCTCCCTGTCTTTTTCTCCTCTGCCCCTGCTGGCCCGCTTCCTCCTTGACAGCTTGTGCCCAGAGCGTATCAAAGCAGCCTGGCGCCTGGTAGCCTGGCTCGGCCGTGTCCAGGGGGTCCTTGGAGAGCAGCACCCAGATGGCGGGCACATTCCTCTTGACTGTGAGGATGTCGAGTCCAGCCTCAGGTACGAGCGGCTCCCACTGCTCCTCTATGTGCCGGTAGAGCAGCCGGGTGAGCTGGTGCAGCCCCTTGACGCGCCGCTTCAGGATCTCTACACAGGAAATAGTCTTGGCCACAGCCTTGCTGGTGCCGCTGAACAGGATGTGCCGTGCCGCCTCGCTCTCCATGCGCCCGATAGCGAAGCCCATCAGGTTGCGGATCTTGCTGCCATCCTTCACCTTCACCTCGGGAGTGTCGGGGGGAAGCCCTGTGAAGGGAGGGGGGCAGGGCAGCTCCACTGTACGAGCCTTGCGGTAATTCTCCATTTCTCAATCTCACACCCTGCAGCTGCTGAGAAACACAGGAGAACTTAAATCTTCAACATTATCATTTTAATGCAATGAAGCCCAGTGTTAGAAACGCACACCACTACTGCATACAATTTTGGGTTTCAGAACTCCCCGAAATGTATTATATTACTTAAATAATCAGGCCACTCTTAAATAAATTGTCCATCACCAATAAGTGCATGAATAACTAATATTAAACCTGCAGACTCAAGTGAGACTTTGTGATAAGTGTAGCATACTTTGATTAGTATGGTCAGTTCAGAGTTGATTTTAGCAGGAAACCGATTTCTGGCAGGTGGTCATTTCAATAATATATCTAAAAGGAGGGTCATTCTGAAACCCGGGACTGGATAAGAATAAATGTTAGTTTTTAACCCTGAAATCCTAAGAGTGTATAATAATTTACTTTTTTGTTTGGAGATTCTATTGGGCTTAGAGGGTAAATCGAACGATTTATACAGCAAATATCAATGTCAGACCAGTCTAGGCAGTCACAATTTCATAAAAAAAGAACCACCACCCCAGCCAGTTTTTCTGCATTGGTAGTAAATTGATAAATAAATGGCCAATTTATTTTTTTTAGTTTTTTCACTCCAAAGCCAGTGACTCGACAAATAAGATTTGGCTGGCAATACATCACATGCAAATGCGTTTCTTTGGCTTGCTTATACATACACTGTGCCATTTCAATGGTAACTAGCTTATACTTCAGCTATGGTTAACTTTAGCTTCATGGTACATGAAGCTAACTGCAGAGTAGTTCAACCCATTCCACATTTTCAGATGAGCTTGAATCAGTGTATATCTACAGTAACAAGGTCAGAAGGGTCTAAGAAGCTCTGAATAAAACCTGGAATGGGTTCAAATACTATGCAACAGGAGCTCAATTAATTTACAACCGTGCTTTGGCTCATCTTCACAAGAGCTCAAGTTTTATAATCTTTTTTCTAAAATCAGCTTTAACCTACAGGATTGAAAAGCCTACTTGTATACACTATCAAAAACTGATCTTCCGGCGATAAGCTTTCTTTGTGTATACAATAGTGAACAAAACATACATCTTCCTAATAACATTAAGTTAAATCTGGTCTTGTAAATAATTTGATCCAAGTCTGGGCTACACAGTCACGAAATGCCCATTTACACCAATGTTGTGCAAATTAAAGCACCATTACAGAGTTTTTTTTTTTTTTTTTTAATAATAAATAAAAACTGTTATTAAATGATTAGGTTAAATAAGTCAGGGTTAATGTTTCTTGACTTCCTCGTATGAAAGGTTGGGGTTGGGGCTAGAGGTAGTATTACAGGGGTGGCTCACCTTTCACAGACCAAGAGCCAAGAAAATAAAATGTACAGTGTAGAAAAGTTTATCACACACAATATTAAATGTAGCTGACCTTTCTTTTTTTCCCCAGTACATACTTAATATTGATATCCAAACAAATAAATTTTTAGTATATATAAAAAGCATAGTTCTGTTTTTGTTTCTTATTTGGGCGAGTAGCTAACTATTGTTTATTTTTTTATTAGAAAAAAACAACAATAAAATGTCCTTAGCATGCACGACACTATTTTCTTGAAATGTGGCTTGTACTCCATTGTGCTTGAAGGCAACAGTTTACTTAAGTGTGCATCAGTCAGAACAGATCTGTACTTGGATTTGACATGTTTGAGAGTAGAAAAAATGGACTCACAAACTTAGGTTGATCCAAACATTGAAATAAGGTGGAGGGCAGCATGCCTTATGTTTGGGTATGTTTTCCTTTGGCACAGCGCTCCAAAAGTGAAGCATTCCCTCTTTTAGAATAGACTTCAATCTGTCATCTTCCCGAAGTTCAATGATTTCCGTTTGAGAAGCTGCTTCATCAGTGACTAACGGGGACTTCAAACAGTCTGCTTCAGTGCTGAAAGGGTCAACCACAAATCTAATCTCAGGTCTTTTCAACTGAAGATCTTGAAATCGTCCATCAAAACTGTCTTGAGCTTGAAGCAGGGCTGAGTAGCGACGTATAAACTGTCTTGAGCTTGAAGCAGGGCTGAGTAGAGATGTATAAACTGTCAAGCTTGAAGCAGGGCTGAGTAGCGACGTATACTCTGTTGTAGTGCTTCTGCTGTATCACACACACACACACACACACACACACACACACACACACACACACAACTTATTCATTGTGTAATTAAATATATGGGAAGTTCGAAGAGCCGCATTTCGACCGCAAAAAAATGCCTTTAAATACAAACAGTTCAAACACCAATCAATAACTTACAAACATGGCAAATTTAAAGATGTGTTCTCATCATGAAAGAACACGTATTTATATAAGCATGCGTTTTAAAAGATTACAGCTCTGTCCGTTTATTTAGAAAGCGCAGATTTCTTGAATAATAATAACTTGCATTGCTGCCTTGTCGATTTATGCTATAACTTTTCAACAGTGACTGGGAAAAGATAGCTCTGCACATAATTGTACGGGGAACAGAATTCGATACAACACCTGTACGACGCCAACTCGTGTGTGAATAGACGTTGTTAGTATGTTCCGCAACTTAGGATACAGATATAAAAATGTAAGTGAACAGGGCTTAAACTACACACCCAATACGTCTGCCAGATATGAAACAATACAAGAACTCACCTCGTCAAAGCTAATCTAATAAAAATGCTTTCCACTCTACCACAGCTCACGATGCAACATGCTGTGCACAGTCCCACTGTAGCCGTAAAGCTGTCTTTCTTCCTTACGTAAAATCAGCCAGCACATTGCTGTAAAATGTTGCGGTTTCACAGTTGTGGAGGTGGGAGTTGTAGTTTTTATTGTTGAAAAATACGCCACACGTAGGTGGTCCAATGTATTCCATGTTATTTCGCAACCAATACATTTGTATATTTACGGGGCAGTCCGCACATGGACATTTTATTTTCATTTAACAGCTGATGCTTATTGGCCCTGCTTTTAACAGAGATGGGAATGTGATTATTTAAACTATGATGTCCGCATGCTAAACTGTTTAAAAGAAGCCAGCGCCAGTTAAATTAATACCAAACTATATAATCATATAAAATCATTCCTGATGAATTTTGTGGATATAGTCCATTGCTTCCTAAGGGTGTGACCTGTAGCATATTTCCTGCTTCAGTAAGTATGTCGCAGCCCTTCTGCAGAACTAAACTGCTGTATTTTTGAGGCAGTTCTACTGCAGATTACCTATATTTGTCGAGTACCACTGAATTATACAGCATTAAACAAGTTAGATTTTACACTTTGGAATTAACACTGGGCAAACTGCCCATATAATATTTACTAGGGAAAGGGAATGTTGCCTGCAAAAACAGGCCACTGTGTCCAGTATTACTGCAGCATTTTATTTTTAAAATAAAGAATATATTTATCTACACTATTTAAGCAGATCAGAAATACACACCCACACTTAAAAACAATTGCATTGTTTTCTAATTGAATATGTGCTATTATTATGGTGACCAGACGTCCCAATAAAATCAGGATCATCCCGATATTAAGGTTCTTGTCACATTTGTCATGATTTTTTGAGTAAACGTTGAAAATCCATGCGTAAAGTGTGAAATGTTGATTTTCTCGTTAGGATAATTCTGTAGTATGTGTCTGATGCACTGTCTCGCGGTACAACAGTATACTACTGGTTTACGGCGACTTGTTTCAGTGATTTTTGTTTGCATCTATGCGGATATCCAATTACGTTAACCTGCAGTCATATGCGTCAGGTGTTTTTGGTGCGTGAGTCTATGCGTCCAGGGACCGGGCGCGGTTTTACTGGCGAAGTGTCATGAAAACGAAGCAGTATTGAGCTGATTAAGTGCGAAACGCAAGTAAAAATTAATTTCAGCATGCGCTGCAAGTGTTCTAGTTATGTTATCGGCACCGGCAGAAAGGATGTTATGCGCATGGCCAAGTCATCCAAGAAGTACGAGACCGCCGGTGCTGACAGTTAAAGGGTATACGATCTACAGTACATGGCATGTGCACGCTCTATTTTATATACGAATTTTTATTATAACCCTAACACTAACGCCCCCATTCCCTTAATAGAGGGATTGCCTGGCCATGTGAATGAGGTCTTTATTTTGAAACTTATTACAAGGAGAACACCAACTCTCAGTGCTGGACTAGTCATAGACTGAGAAGGTGTACAGTAACTCTTAACACCATGCACTGCACATAATGTATTCCCGACAGCCCATCTCACCCACACAAACCAGCCTATGTGGCTATGTTCTCCCTATAGACCCAGGGGACATTTTCGACCTGAAAAAAGGACCAGGGGTCACAAATGGAGATTAGATAAAGGGGCATTCAGAACAGAAAATAGGAGGCACTTTTCACACAGAGAATTATGAGTGTCTGGAACCAACTCCCCAGTAATGTTATTGAAGCTGACACCCTGGGATCCTTCAAGAAGCTGCTTGATGAGATTCTGGGATCAATAAGCTACAACCAAACAAGCAAGATGGGCTGAATGGCCTCCTCTCGTTAGTAAACTTTCTTATGTTCTTATATCCTGGAGTGCAGGGGGATGGAAAACATTTTATTCCACAAGAACCTCACCGATTTGGAAGCTTGACACTTAAAGATAACTTTCTTAACTAATAGAGAACCCTGACTAGGAGGCCATACCATCTGTTAGTTGCTTGCATTAGGAATACTGTATACTACCAAGATAATAAACAATATTCAGGGTTTTATTCCAATGAGAAAGCAGTAAACAATACCTTTTTAAAATATTTAAATCTTTCCTTCTGTTTTTGCTAGTCTCACATACGCTGACTAGCATTAATCTTAGAATATCCAGTGTTGCTTTAGGAAATGAAGTAAGATATGTGAAACCATCTGAACGTTCTGTTGTTATTTACAGGTTGTAGCGCCCTCTAATGGAGATTCCTGAGTGATGAATGAAAGCTTTGAATTTTCAAATACAACCGTAAGTAAAGAAATCTAACAAACAAACAAACGAGTGGGATTTAATAAGTTATGTTTAATGTGGTCCTTTATAAAATACAGTTTTAGTTCTGATGAACAACAGGTATATTATCAGTCATCATACCTAAAGGGTGCAGATAGACATTTCTGATCCAGTCCCCCTCTGTTGACTCTCAGCTGAATAGCTTTCATTTCTCTTTCCCATTTACGAAGGAGAATGCATGGCTATATGAGCCCTATACTGTTACAATACCCTACCCTACAGCCGTCACTAACAGTGCAGTGCACTGCTGCGGAGAACAGTGGCCAGCAAAGTAGTAAGCACTCTGTCTAAAATTAACAAAAAGACATTGTGTGCACATATATACACACCATGTACACATAACTATACAAGCACTCAGGAAGGGGAAAAGTGTGCTTTTTTATTTTATTTTTTTTAGGGAGAGTTGTTCAGAGAATGGCATGATGACATCACTCCTCCAACACCTTCACTTGCTGGATGCTTCCAACAACCTCAGCATCTCATCCCACTGCGAAAACTGCTTGGACAGGAGGAACATCTTCCAGCAGACATTAAGGAGAATATTTAAATAACATTATCAGATGTAGAACATTGTAAAAGTTTTGTGTACATGTGAAAATGGTTAATTACTTGTGGACAGGCACACAGATGTGCAATCTCAAACAGTTACTGGCCTCTGCATGTACCGAAGTCTGAGTCTGAATCGCTTGCTAAACCTCAGTCGGCCCTTCTGCACACAAGAAACAAACTATACAAGGTAACCTGACTAGGAAGTAAACATTTTGCAGTTTAGTTCATATTTTGTGGAAACAAGTAGATCAAAAAACAAAAAATGTCACGGGGGTGGGGGGATGGCGGAGGACGGACGGACTACATTAGGTTTACCAGACATCCCGGGAAAACTGTGATTGTCAGTTTTCAGTCTCAATTTTTTGTCCTGGTTGGAAACATTAAAATTGTTAATCGTCCCGGTTTTGCTATTATGTGTGTGTGTATATATATATATATATATATATATATATATATATATATATATATATATATATATATATATATATATATATATATATTTAACTGTATCGGCATGCTTAGCAAGTTAATAGCATAGTAATGTACAGGTTGTGTGTTAGCGCCATTCCAAAATAAAATAAACTATTTTATGGATTATTTGTTTAATCATTCTGATTATGTGTATACCATGTTTAAATGGTAATAGCTCATTTCTTTTTTGTGTGAATGCATCCTTAAGCAACCACATTAGTACTAGTGTGTTTGAGAACATAAACAAAGCATGCCCATGGCACAGAGAGCGCAAACATCACTTCAAACTAAATGAAATTTGTATATATGCAAGAGGAATATTTATGCCAAAAAGTCTACAATCTGCAGGTATAAAATCAAATGGTTTCTCGGAAATGTTGAAAGTGTGGCAGGCTTACCTACTTAACATGATGACTACTACTAATAAACAATAATAAAAGTAGTATAAAATTTAACTTAGGAGGCCTGGTTGAATAAAAACATTTGAAATGATCAGTGAAAAATAAACAAATAAGGGTAACCACCACAAGGCCAAAGATTGCATGACATATTGATCCAGCTGGGAGGGATGATTATTAGGAAATAGGGTGCAGGATGCATGCTGCTAATAATGCTACAGTACTGAACACATCTATGTGTTCTGTTTCAGGAGCTTGCTGTAAAGGATACCATCTTGTTGTAGTCTTCAAACAGCACCTCCACATCATCGGTCAGGTCTTTACATTGGTCCTGTTGAAGACAATGATGGAATCAGCCCATGCAGCTCAGAACTTAACCCCTTTCAATGATTATTCCTTTTCAGGATTTTGTAGAGATGCAACAATTAATGGATTACTCTCTCATGGGTTTTATTTTTGTCCTGGTTCCCTCTTTGGAGCCTCACATCTATTTATATTACTAGCAAATGCTATTTATGTTGCAGTTGGAGGCTTTTGTGAAGAGTCTACATTTTGTTTATGCTTTGCTTTTTAACACTAAAGTGTTCCCAATGCATCGATTAGTGCTGATTATTACCACTCTCTATTATTAGGAAACTGATTTCTTTGCACTTTTACTATTTTTTTAAGACTTTAGAAGACAGTGAGATAGCTCATACAAACTCCCCTTAAAACACACAACAATAACATAAAGAACTGTGTATTCCTTACACATATGTGGTCTTAGTTGTATTAATATAATTAACATGCATTTGACTCTTTCCAGCACAGGGCTAAAAGCTACCCATGATGAAGATTAGGGAACTCAATCAATTTAGCCTAGAGCAAATAAGGGGTCAGGAAAACTTGACTGGAGTTCGAGTAAAATCCAAAAGTAATCACAGAAGCATCTCCATGGTAATCACAAAAGCATAGAATGTTAAGTTACAGTCCCCTTTTACCATCATATACCTAACTGATGTAATTTTGTTTTACATAAATCTATACCCCAGCTCAAATAAGTTGTTATATTTATGCTGTAGTGCTAAAATACAGATATGGTGTTTTGCCTAAAAAGACAAGTTTAAAGACATTCAATGAAAAACAAATATGCATATATTAGTATATTAGATTGGTTTACTCATCTGTGGAGTTATCTTTCCTAAACCTGTACACTCGTGTGCAGTGTTGAAACAGTTAAAAATGGAAAGATTGGTTTATTCCTTACAATAAGAACATACCTGCTGCTGGACGTGTATCTGTGAGAGGGACTGCAGCTTGTATGCATGCTCAGGGACCACTGTTCAGGACAAAGAGAACACTTTCATTTTGACCAGTTAGCCGTGCTGTATGGTTTAAGACATGTTTAGCCATGCTGTATGGTTTAAGGCATGTTCTTAGCTTCTTCTGAATTGCACTTAAGTGTCTGACTGAATAAAAGCTTCTACCACAACCACCTTCACATTGCTACTTTAAAATGCACACAAACCGGAGCTATGCTCTAGACAATTAATAAATAAGTATATATGTTCACTGTTTGTTTGGCGACCGCCACCCTTGTTCCATTGACATTCAACAGAACTCTAGAAACAAATGACTACAATAAGTTACTAATGTTGGGCTGCGTCATAAAAAATCAATAAAAGTAAGGCAAACAATGACATGCAGATGTACCAAATGTCCTTCACCACCTGTAAAGATTTAACATGGAGTGTCTCACTTTTTTTTTTTCATTTAGCATTGTAATTGTCAATAGAAAACACATCTTTTAATGTTTGAAAGTACTGCTTGCTGAGCAGTTTGCCAGTGTGCACTGTACCTTTAATGTGCGAGCTGTCCAGCAGGGGGTGCAGTCCACTCAACTGCTCCAGGAGGCTTGCCTGTGAGAGGATGAACTCCTCCTCTGAGAGAAAGTGATAGCATTCATATTAGCAGGTCAATACACGATAATTAGAGCTCTTAAATACAGGTAGTTGCAACAAAAAAGAAGCCTGCTGATTTCAACCTTTTAGTTTCTTCAGAGTATGTCGCTTTAGACCAGTGGAACTCACTTGTGGCCCTTAGTCCATTCCTATCTAGGACCTTGTTCAAACCAGATCCCTGGTGGTTTAACTGCACCCGAGGATATGTGTATTTTCATAGAGGGGAGGGGGGGATTATCTTTTCAAGACACTATGTGAGTGAAATGTATTTTGGGCGAGTAAAATGCAACATTGCCTTGAAGTTATGAGTACTTTCAGTACATATTGTACATACTTTAATGCTAACTTATGGGGTATGGAAATATTGTGAACAAACTTTCAACTTCCAAGCTACTTCCAAGCTAATGTTTGATCTAATAACATTAAAAGTGAATGCACAGACTCATGGTGATGTTCAAAGAGGAATCTTTTACTTTCAAAAACTTTTTGTGAATAAATTATTTTATTGTCTTTGTAATTTCATTTCTACACAAGTATGGTTATAATTCAATAATATCAAATTCTCAATTCACAATCAGATAATCAATTCACAAAAAAACTAGTCCCTTTTCTAAGAAACTGCATCTTCTCTATTTGATTTCTTTCTCTCTCACTCCCTCCCCCTCCAGTGTCCAATCTGCAAACCAGGCCCTTCCTGTATGAAAACATTACATACCTCAATATTCAGTGACTCAATTTTTTTTTCAAACTATTTAATTTCTTACCATTTAATATGACATGGTATTTGTTCTGTATATATTTTTTTCCTACTGCAGTTTCTGCTTGGATCATTAGTGTGCTGTGATTAACAGATACTAGGACAATTTTTCCAACCACTTTCTACTTAAACTATTACTATTAAAAGGTGGTGAAATGGCCTTTTCACAGAATCAGCTTTTTTGAGTTTTGTTTTGAAGCTGCCCTGGTTTCAGAAACAGGAATTTCCTTCTAAAGTAGTTATTAAGTATAGTAAACAGTAATTCATGTAGGCAAACCCTTAAAGTTTCTCAGAGTAGTTGTATTTCCAAATTCCCCCTTTAACATGCAGTAAGCTGACGGGTATCACTTAAAAAGGAAAGGAACCTGTTAAAAATGTGTTAATTACATGATGAAATTTCCTTCCTATTCCATTATTTTGAATCTACATTTTTCGATACCAATCAATGACCACGAGAAAGCATCTTCTGACTATCTGATTAGATAACTACAGATTTTAAGAAGACTAATTTCTTTGCTGATCTTGGCTGGAGTTTATTTTTTGAGTCAACAGTACAGGCTGAGACATGGATCAAGCTGTAATGATTGTGAAAACAAATAAGATTAAATCGTATTCCTTTTCTGATCAAATTAAATGTTGTCACTTCTTTACTTACGAAAGGAATACTATTTAAATCTTCCTTAATTTGTTTAAGTGATATCTGTTGGCTTAAAAATATGTTAAAAAGAACATTTGGAAATAAAACTATTTAAAGAAACTTAAAAGGGATTGACCCCACCCCACTTTGTTCAATAAAATATACTATTTCTATAATACATTTAAAACAGAAATAAAAATAAGGGACCACCAAATTAAAGCCTCTAAGACAGCTTATTTAGATATTTTTAAAGAAGGTAAAATTAAATGAGGACAGAAGTCTTCTTTTTTTATTGTTTTAAACTATTTGTATCATACAGTTGGACTACTTAACTATCAATGTAAATGCAATTTGTACAGTAATTAAATGGGCACATGGAGACCTGAAACTATTATATTTCATTATTGCTTAAAACAACATAAAATGTATACTTAAAGAAATAAAAAAAAAACATTCTGAAACCTTTTAAATGTGAAAATAAGTAGTTCACAAATTATGTGAACTCTCTTTGCTTTATTTTATGTGTTTTTTTTTCTTCTTGGGCTCCCAAGTGGCGCATCCAGTAAAGGCGCTCCGTGTGGAGTGCAGGATGTGCCCTATAGTCTGGACGTCGCGAGTTCGAGTCCAGGCTATTCCTTTGCTGACCGAGGACGGGAGCTTCCAGGGGGTGGCGCTCAATTGGCCGAGCGCTGCCCGGGGGGAGGGAGGGTTAGGTCGGCCAGGGTGTCCTTGGCTCACTGCACACCAGCGACCACTGTAGTCTGGCCGGGCACCTGCGGGCTTGCCTGTAAACTGCCCGAGAGCTGCGTTGTCCTCCGACACTGTAGCTTTTGGGTGGCTGCATAGCGAGTCTGCAGTGTGAAAAAAAGTGGTCGGCTGACAGCACACGCTTCGGGGGACAGCGTGTGTTCGTCTTCGCCCTCCAGAGTCAGCGCAGGGGTGGTAGCGGTAGAGCTGAGCCTAAAAATAATTGGGCATTCCAAATTGGGAGAAAATAATAAAAAATAATTGGCAACGACTAAATTAAAAAAAAAAAAAAAAAATTAAAATGTTTTTCTTCTTGTTTGATTTCCATAAAACGTTGTTCTGTGATTTCTCCAGATTTTAGTAATGTGATTTAATAAAAAATGAACTGTGACTTTCTTATTTATTTATACTCATTAACACTGTTTTTCATTAAAAAGTCATTGCTGCAGAATTTTGCTGAAAACACTCTTTTTTCTTTGAAGATTTTAGGAAATTTTACCGCGGATTTCCGTGGGGACTACCTTTAGTCACATCTGGCGTCACTGTATTGTAATAACTTATGGTAGTAACACAGCAGCCAGCATGAAAATACAATATTCTGTTATCGGCGCAACGATGCTCGGGGATAAAAAAACAGGACAAAATGAGCTTCCCAAGAAAAGTACTCCAAAAGTGTGACTGCCCCGTCCAAAACTTTACAATTGACCATTGAAACACTGGGAACCAACAAAGTACAAGAAGCTCGATAACATGCAAACTCAAGCTGTACAGCAATTCTTTACGCATTAAATGTAATTATCAAATGCAAGTCATATTTTTTGAATGCGTAAACCAAGCAGTACACAGCTAATCTGGAGCATTGCATACATGACACACACAAGTGGAGAAATATACACTCATACCTGCAAGGATGAATTCCACTTTCATGGCATCTGGAACAGAGATCTTGTCAATGAACTGAGGGTCCAGGTACTTCAACAAATCATCAACTTGAGACAGAGACAAAAAGAGACCTGATCGTGTGCAAATACGCGGCAGAAAAACATACATTTTGGCCAGTATTGTGTCTGAATACATTAAAATCGGCCAGCTCATTAATTAGAAAATTGCTAGCGTTATTAAGAAAACAGTAAGTGGAAATACTCTACTAGAAATCCTGATTTCTGTATGGCTTTTCACCTTGCTTCCCAGGACCCCTTTGAAAGGAGAGGTTTTCTTGGTAAAGTAACTTTGGAATAAAATCAAGTTTGCCAGGTACATACAAAATGACAGTTATCAATATACAGTAATGAAAAAAATAGATCACCATGACTTATGAACTTTCATCACAAATTGAAAATCAGTTCTCTAGATATACATAAAAATATAATTATGATATATAGAGAGATGGACAGACAGACAGAAATACTGATCGCCTCCATATACCCCCTTTGTATGGTGCTATTGATAATTGTTTTAGAGAATGTCCTTTACGGTTATCTAGATATAAGTAAAAATCTAAAGTGTGACAGATGGATGAATACACACATTTACATATGTACATACTGCCGCACCCACTATTACCTCATTGCCTGGGATATGCACCCCCATCAGGGGATAATAAACATCACTTACTTTTCTTGTGCAGTATCTTGACACGCTCTCTCTTGTTAGCAGTGTTGCCTAAGGAAGCCTGGACTTTAACCAGAGCATCAGCACACTGGCAAGAAAACACAGAAAGAGAGTCTTAAATTGTTCACATTTTAGGTTACATAAAGTAGTGTATTCGAGGACCTGCTACGCTCCGTATTTGTGTTGTGATTTTGAAATGGGGGGAAAAAACACACAAAAAAATCTATATAATAAAACTAGCAAGAAATGCCTTAGTAGGAGCATACAAAACAATCCAGGGGTATATGAAATATTTGAGGCTTAAGCTTTGTACACATATTTGCCATTAGTTACTTATTACAATTATTTTTACCAGGTAAAACTCTTGAGATGTAACATATTGTTTTTCTCTCAGTTATCTGGAACAATAAGGCTGCATTATTCATACAAAAAGTTACCACAAAAAACGCATTCACAGACGCATAGACAAATATTCAGTATATATTCAGTATCCAAATACAGACTCACTGTTCATGCATTAACGACAATCATAACAAAGTCTAACCAGATAGATAAAACTATAGGAAACCAGGGCAGCACAATCACTGTGGCTAGTGCCTTAGTTATTCGCTGAAATATCTGTCTTCCCTTAAGATTGTACTTTTTAGAATTGTGATTGAGCGTTCTGAAGTTCTGGATCATCTATCCTGCTACAACTTAGGTTTAGAAATACAGGAACTCGTAATATATCGTCAGCAAGCTTAATGATACGATATATCTGCAGACTTGAGTATTATTACATACAAAATACATTTAGTTCTTATTGCTTAAGTAGTATCCTACGTTTACACCATAAAACACATACCTTTTAAATCAAAGAAAAGCATGTAGACACTGAACGCTTCCAAATCTAGCTATCTCAGTCACGGCCCCACCCGATAATGAACAACACCGACACTGACAGCTACACAATAACCTTAATAAACGTAATTAAATAAATAACACCACGTATATCATGTTACAGCATATGTCATGTCATATAATTCTTATTATAACTAAACTGCCGTATGCATCTGTAGTGTTAGACCTGCATACTGGGAAAGGAAGAAAATAAAAACGCCTCAGCTGTCACGTCAAGATGCATTTGTAACTTTAGTACTGTTTTAAGAATCTGCGTTTATTCGAAACCCCTGTGACTCCACTACCTTCGCCAATCTGCTGCCCCTGACTCCTCGGTCGCCATACAGCTTCCTTTCCAGGTCATCAATCCGCAGCCGTAGGCTCTCAATACCTGTTTCGCTATCCATCTTTACTAGCAAATATATTGTTGTTACTAGCTAGACTACAACAGGAGCCGGAAACTGATCATAGGCACTTGCAGGCTGTGTGAAGCTAGCAACAGTTGCTGGTGTCGTATACACATTTTCCCATCCCAACTTCCGGTTCCGTCGCAGGATTTCATATCACAGTAGCGGAAAGCTCCGATGGAAGCATAACTTCCGAGGTTTTTTGTTTGTTTTGTTTTGTGTTTCCGGAGGGTGAAGTGAAACTCTTTGGTGAAACTTAATCAATCGTCGAAACACCGTCGCAGAACTTGATATCACAATAGCAGAAAGCTATTGTGTGATCAAGCTAAAGCTATTTTTTTATATATGAATCTCTTTAGACAATGTTAAGCTTGGTATTGCTTTATTTTATAATTTTGTCAATAAAACGTAATTTTTCAACATGAAAACATTGTCTGTGCTGTTAATTATATATTTTGTCACGACATGTAATTTTGTTAAAACATTGTTCTTGTTTCCGATAGAGTTGCGTCTATTACACGAAATAAAACCAGCCAGTGAATAAATGTAGAATGAGTACATTGCTAAACACCGTTTTAGCGATTGATTAACTTTCCCCTGTGGCAAAAAAATTCTACGACGCAACCAGGTGTTGGAAAATTTGTACGGTGGGAACTGTTGTATATGACACGTGTCACAATGAGCAACTTCCGGTAGGAGAAGCGCACATTAACTTAAAAATAAAAGCCCATTGTACATACATTAAACACTAAAATACATACAGACAGCTTATCTATATGAATATAATATGAACATTTTTAAAAATACTTTCTTATCTGCTCAAAAATAATCAAAATAATTACTTTTTTTTAATATATCACAAATAATGCCCTGAATAAAACGTGTTTAAAATACAGAATACTAATGGAGCATACATATTGTGCATTAATGAAAAGTCTAAGGATTGTAAATCAAAAAAGGGGTGAAATGTAAACTAGAGACATGGGGGGGGGGGGGGGGGGGGGCTAGAAAATATTGTTTTTATATATTATTAGGGTTACCATATGGCTCTAGATTAACCGGACGCTTTGAGACCGACCGGAATTTCAAAATTCCCCCTAAATTTAAAGTAATTCACGTATAAATGAGCTCCACCTTTGCTAAGATTAATCCTGCTGTGGTGGAATTGCATGGGCGCAGCAAACAATTCACACTGATCAGCTGCTTCTGATCATATCTTAATGAACGAATAGCTAATTTATCGATAGAGCAACGAGATGATGATGAAATTGTATTTGCAGAATAATATGGGCGATTGAATTTTAACAAACAGAAAAAAATAGCAACTGGCTGCAATTCATTCTTGGTATAATACAATTATTTGACGCGCATACGGGTATTTAAGCACCATTATTAATTGTAGCTAAGGATGGTTCATTTACACCTTCATTTATTTCAATTTAGGGGCAAGTTTGAAATCCCCTTCAATTTAGGGGCAAGTTGTCTCACAGCGTCCGGTTAATCTGCAGCCACATGGTAACCCTATTATTATTATTATTATTATTATTATTATTATTATTATTATTATTATTATTATTTATTTCTTAGCAGACACCCTTATCCGGGCGACTTACAATAGTTACAAGATATCACATTATTATAAGATATAAGATGCATGTCATTATAAATGTTGCTGGGGTTTTAGTATGGAGCAGAGAGCTGAAAACAGGCAAAGTTCGCTTATGAAGCATTCATACAGCCCATTTCTGAAAAATTAATTAATATATATCTCTAATCAGTAAAACCCCAGAAGAAAATTTCATTACCAGTTCCTTCAACTTTTGTGAAAATCTTGGATGTTTTCTTAAAATATTTCTTTAAAATATACATATATACTTATTTATTTAAAATTTAGTATTCACCAATTATTTTATTATTTTCTCCCAATTTGGCATATCCAATTATTTTTTAGGCTCAGCTCACCGCTACCACCCCAGCTCTGACTCGGGAGCGGTGAAGACGAGCACACGCTGTCCTCCGAAGCGTGTGCTGTCAGCCGACCGCTTTTTTGCACACTGCAGCCCCGCCATGCAGCCAACCCAGAGCTACAGCGTCGGAGGACAACGCTGCTCTGGGCAGCTTACAGGCAATCCCGCAGGTGCCCGGCCAGACTACAGGGGTCGCTGGTGCGCGGCGAGCGGAGCATACCCTGGCCAACCTAGCCCCCCCACCCCTCATTTTGTGTGGGTGTGTGTGTGTGTTGGAAAGATAACCAGACAAACAAGTAGCTAACATAAGAACATAAGAAAGTTTACAAACGAGAGGAGGCCATTCAGCCCGTTTGGTTGTTAGTAGCTTATTGATCCCAGAATCTCATCAAGCAGCTTCTTGAAGGATCCCAGGGTGTCAGCTTCAACAACATTACTGGGGAGTTGGTTCCAGACCCTCACAATTCTCTGTGTAATGTCTAATGCGCGGCGTAATTCAGAATGTGCACGACAATATTCAGAGTCATTCATTTTCTACTTAGTAAGCAGACACAGACATTTAAATACCACAGCCCCCCCCCCCCCCCCCCATGACTATGAATTCAGTAATCTGCATTGGTATGGACGATTTTTTTCCTAAATCAGAACTGTATAGCAATGCATTTCCTGACAAGTACGGCAAATACGTCCTGAGGAAAACTGTAATGACTTGTGCATGTAAACGTCGCCAGTGTTACATTTTTGTACCTGTAAAGAGAGTCAGTGCACGGTAAGAGAGACAGTGAAGAGTCAGATGGTTAAGACATCGGGTGTAGTAATATAAATTCTGTCATGACTGGCAGAGTGGGGGAGCAAGGTGAAGGACGCATAAAGTATAGCACTGAGAAGAAAGAGAAAGAAAGAGTTCTAAAGTGTATAATTAAGGAAAGGGTTTTTGTTGCGCACCGACTGACTAAGGAGTCTGAGAGTGGCTGTTGCCCTGATTGTCATGTTGAGACTGAAATGGCAAGCTGAAATTGATTTACATCATGTTGCTGCCCCTTTGGCTGGAGCCAGATAGAGAAGACTGCAAATTCAGGAAAGCAGAGTTCTCTTGCCTAGCCTTGCTCTTTCCTCCCTCCTGCTGGTGACTCTGTGAGCTTATCTTCTCTATAATTTTAATGCACACTCTGTCAACTTATCTTCCTATAATTGCATATGTGCACGTTGTGAACATAGCTTTTATATTGTTTATATAAATTACACAATAGATATTTATTATCTTTCACTTATTTAAATTGCTTTTCCTTTTTTAGTCTGAATGCTACTGTATTTATTATACTGCTTGTAATTGAATAATAGGGACATTCTCTTCTTCTACTTGTAATTAATTATATTAGATGGTTTTACTACATAATAAAGATACCCAAGCTATTTAAGTCTATTTAAGTCTCCCATCCCCCTTAGTGATAATTAAGTGGTAATAGACTAGGTCAGGGCTGGCCTCTTAACACTTAACTTCTTATTGTGTGTTCATTTTCTATTGAGTTGTATTTAACATTAGTAGTTTAGGTTTACTTTTTAGGTTCTTGGTTTATTTTCTTATTGTTTGTTTTATCATATTTTGAATGATTAGTTTGACATGTTATTGTTTTGGATTGAAGAGGTTTATATTTTTTTTGTTGTTGAGGGTCAGAGACTAGCTCTGACCTATACTGTCTACTGAAATTGCACTCTTGTCGTGGAGCATTGTTTTTTTAACTATTGTATACCAATTAAGTTGCTTTTTCTCTCGTTATCCTGCATTGATTCTGCAGTACCAGACCTTACTGGTTATAAAAAGGTGGTGTCAGTAAAAACATACTATCTGACACTGGTGGCAGCGGTGGGATAATTTTAGTGATTGGCAAATTTGTGGATTGAAACATGACAGTGAAAGCTATTGTAGTACAACCCCTTGGTTTGGGTGGTCAAGTGCACAGGCCTGTGTATATGCCAGAAACCTTTTCAGGTGAGGGACATGATTGGTTGGATTGGCTTGATCAATTTGAGGCAGCTGCTGAAGTTAATTCATGGAATGAAGGCCAAAAATTGAGGTTTTTGACTCTCTTGTTAACTAAGAGAGCCCAAGCAATTTTTCGTGGATTGTCCAATGATGCACATTCTGGTTATGGGGTCTTGAAAGAAGCCATGACTAGGTACTTGACCACCCCAACCGATGGTGGTTGGTGTAGAGTAGAATTTCATAATTGAAAAAGACAAAGACAATCTGGAGAGTTTGTGCAGGATTTTGGAAATGCTCTTCGCAGATTGGTAGTAAAAGTTTATTCTGGTGCAGATGCTAAAACTCAAGATATGTTGGCTAAGGATTACTTTACTATGAATGTGGATGATGGGGAATTTAGGATTCAGTTAAGAAGTGCTAAACCTGTAGATTTAGAGACCGCTGTTAATTTGGCTGCAGAGTTGGATTTACTATGTAAATTTGAAAGAAATTCCCCTTCTAGTGCTTGTGTAAGGAGTGTAGAGGTAGAGAACGAGCACAGTGTTCAGAATACTGTATAAGCTCTTCGTAGAGAAGTTCAGCATTTGAAGAAAATGGTCCCACAGAGTCAAAATAGAGAGCAGAATTTTGGGTGAATCGAGGAACCTAGAGGCCTTTCCGAGTAGATGGATCTTCTAGGGAACAGTCCCAAAGGGGTACACGAGGGGTAGGTAGTCCATGAGTCTTTTGGGAGTGTGGATGTGATCGACATTTGTACCGTGACTGCCCATAGAATGGACAGGTGATGGTGGTCACTTACCTGTCTGTTTTGAATCAACTAATGGACCCAATGTAGAGCTATCTGCTGTAGATTCTGGAGTAGGAGTGTACTTGGAAGGAGATATTAGGGCAAAGACTTTACAATTTCTGATAGATACAAGGGCACAGGCATCTCTGCTGGATTATGAGTTTTGGCAGGAGAACTGGAATGAACATACGGATGCACTAAAGAATATAGGGAGAGCTTTACACTGCAAATGGGGCACGAATGGATGTTAAAGGTATATGGAACACAGCTTGTGCATTTGGAGATCTGGTTGTAAATGCTGATTTCTTAGTAGTAGGTAAGCTCTCAGCCTGCTCTACTGGGTATGGATTTTCTACTTCAGTATGGTGCTAAACTAGATTTGAAGTCTTGCCATTGCTACTTGTTGGATAAGAAACTACCCCTGATCTGTGTTGCTGGGGGTACTGAGGTACGGAGAGTTGTGGTTGCTGAAGAATTGATTATTCCTGCTCATTCAGAGGCTTTAGTTCATGTGAAAGTTGAAGGAATGTTGTGGTCAAAAGATGAAGGGATGGTAGAACCAGATGGGAGGTTTTTGGAATGTAATAACCTGTTAATGGCCAGAGTAGAGTAGTGAATTTAACATCAGAACCTCAGACTTTACATAAAGGAGAGAAAGTAGGGAAATTCTTCCTGGGGCAACTGTACTGGAAGAGTCAGTGAGGGAGGTGTCTAAGGTAGATGAGTTAGACTGTTAGTCATCATGTGCCATTTTTATGCGTTTAGATTTTAAACACCAGCACTGTTATAAACATGTATGGATGTTTAAAAAGTGTTACAAGCAATAAAACATGTCCATGTGTTTATTAAATAAACACCCCAAGGTGTTTTGACCCTAAACACGTTTAGAATCTTAAACGCAGAGACCGGTTTAAAAAGTGTTACTAATAGGTGTTTATGAATGTGTTCTAAAGTCAAACATTTGGTTTTACTGTGTAGGTTTTTTTTATACTAGCGAAGCATCAGGTTTAAAGGCCTTAGGCCGTGCATGACAGAACTTACAACTAAGCAGACAATAATGAACACACAACTTTTGAAATGACCCTCCAGTGTAGAAATCACACTTCACTTCAAACCCCTTTCTTGTTTAATGTACACCCTCTGCTAGTATGGTGTTTCTGTGCAGAACAGGCCTTGGGGTGAGGGCACGGTGGCAGTCTGTACTGGCACTTTGATCCCAGGCAGCTTTTATGTACAATCCTTTAAAAGAATGTATGTTGTCTTCATATTTTACACCACAAGGGGACGGTAAAGCATAAGAAATGGTACACAACTTCAGAATGAATTGACCCTCAGAATGTAAGGACTGAAACTCAATAGGTACAAAGTTAGTCTTTTGTATTTCCTGTATGTATAATAGTTTATTGGTAAGTAAATATATTGCATAAATATCAGACCGATTGCCTTTAACACACCCATGACAAACAACTATTTGTTGATATTTCATTAATTTACATCTGTGTTAATACAGTTGTAATCCAGTAGTCCACATTTATATGATTTTCAGTAATACCGAAGTGTTGTCACTTTTGCAAGCATCCTGATATACCTACAAGAATAGGCACAAAAAACAATATGAGTTGATTTCATGCACACAGTGAAATAGCAGCATACTCAAATGCTATGACTTTCAATTTGTATTTGTTAGCTACATCATAAAAATAATTTAACCAAACTGAACATCTGTTCAAAGCTTCCAAGAGGGAGCAATTGGCATGATTTTCATCTACCCCACCTTTTGGAAGAATATTTCAAAATTACATTCGGGTGTCCCCCAGAGAAAATATTTGTGACAACTGCATTTAAAATCACCAGGTCATATTTACCTAGTGCATTTCGTGAGCAGGAACAAATGGAAGTGTAGTACTGCTCAGAAACACAGGATGAAAAATCTAGAAATTAAACTTTTTAAAATGTCAACTTTAATGTGCACTGCTGTTTATAAAAAAGTAAAGCTGTTTTGATGTAAAAATAATAAAAAAAGAAACACCGGTAATAATCCCCCCCCCCCATAAATAAATCAATTAAATAAAATAAAAACTTATTTCCATTAAAGACCAATTGTATAAAATATTAAATTAAATTGTGTTTAAGTTATGTTAAGTGTTGTGTTAAGTAGGCTACATATTGAGCTACACATGATTCACTCTTTGAAAAACACTTGTTGTCCAAGGGACAAAATGATAGAAAATCTACTTATCCTTCTTAAAAATCTACTTGCCCCCTCCCTGTTGCACAAAACACACACAAAAATGTAGACTATAACTTGTAGGATTTGGGGTTTTTTTTAACAGTGAACACAATCCATCAATTAGTGTTTACAAAGGGTGGATCTAGCCTTGTAGCTTGACAGGTTCACTAAATTCTTATGTTTCATTTTAGTATAGAGATCGAAAGAACCACACACTCCATTGCGCTCCAAAATATCTTTAATTCATAAAACATGTCACCGACATTTCGACACAGAAGTGCCTTCATCTGGTTCGACATTGTCTATACCTTTTTGAATGCTTAAATCAGATCACTGCGTAGTCTTCTTTGTTCAAGACTGAATAGATTCAGTTCTTTTAGCCTGTCTGCATACGACATGCCTTTTAAACCCGGGATAATTCTGGTTGCTCTTCTTTGCACTCTTTCTAGAGCAGCAATATCCTTTTTGTAATGAGGTGACCAGAACTGAACACAATATTCTAGATGAGGTCTTACTAATGCATTGTAAAGTTTTAACACTACTTCCCTTGATTTAAATTCAAAATCATGCTGAAGCATTAGACACTCTCATTCCCTCCGCCCCCACAACCTGTTTACTGGGATATGATTTATTCATGTCTCTCTCTCTCTCTCGCTCTTTTTTTTTTGTTAGGACGTGTTGTTGTGGTTGTTCCACCCCATTGTTTACTGTTTATTGCCTACAAGTTATTTTTTAGTCAAAACCTTGCCCTATGACTAGGGCCACAGAAAATTCACGGTACTTTTGCCTAAAATAGCATCAAAAAAGTCACAGAGGTTGAAACATT